>NC_045746.1:21435832-21436168 GCF_008692095.1 Etheostoma spectabile | reverse complement strand
AGTTCTTTCCACTAAAACAAAGGGAAAAACATGAATTTATTGTTTTTATAGGTATGATGGACTGTGCTATGATTTTAATGGTCTGGCCGACTTGGCATCAAACTAGGCTGTATGCGGCCCCTGAACTAAAATGAGTTTGACACCCCTGTTCTAACCCCTCTTTCAGCCCGACGATGTGGATGTTGCATCTCTGGTTTCTGTCCTCCATATCTGCTAGCTTCACCTCCAGCTCCTGAAAAGCGTGGCCATGGCTGTCAAGAATACTTGAGTTGCTTTCCACTGTAGGTTTTAGGTTGTTCTTCACATCAGATCTGATAGAGCCAAGGCTTGCAGTCA
>NC_045746.1:21435297-21435822 GCF_008692095.1 Etheostoma spectabile | reverse complement strand
CTGGGCATGGATAGCAGTTAGCTTATTGTTGTTGTGGATCCCCACCTGTTGAATCTGAGACTGGATCTGAGCAAAACGTGGTTCGAGGTAGCTTTTTTTTTTGTTTCTCCAGCAATGCGTCTGCAGTGGGGTCCGTATCACCACGCTGGGTTCTGTTCTTCTTTGCCATTCTACTTTAATTGACTCTAACAAGCACAAAGTGGTAAAATATCAAAGTTGTAATCATATAAAACAACTATTTCACAAAGTTGGACCAGGAGCTACACTTTAAGCCGCCATCTCTGTCCAGCCGATCATGTGACTTGTGCTTTCCTAGTCTTAACTGCCCTTCAAAGCGCTTTACACACTACATAAAGCCTAGGTTAAGCTGGAAAATACACTCTGGGCAGTTTTTCCTGAAAAAAATTGTCCATTCTGCAACAGCTAACTCCAGGGACGTCACTAGGATTAAACGACCGGGGGTGCTTAGCCCCCATGGTATTTGTAACTTGAGTTTGCAAAATCTTTGCACTCACATCTTTTGTT
>NC_045746.1:21425329-21435287 GCF_008692095.1 Etheostoma spectabile | reverse complement strand
TGTATTAGAGCTACACTTATGTCAACAAACCAAGATGTTAACAAGTAAAAAGTGGCAGACTTTTTCGTGTGTAAGCGTGTGTATCGGCGTATGTGTGAGCGGGGGGCGGGTGCATAGCGAGTTCAGACCAAAGAGTAGCAACAAGACGAGATGAATCCTCCAGTTACTTGCAACGCTCTGAAAGCTGCCAGTTCACACCAACGCACCGAGACGGTGCCGTGCATCATCTTGATAGCACAACTACTCTTTGTACTTCTGTCTAACTTCGGACTTTTTGGCTATTTTTTTGTAGCTGGATGTGTATAATTTGTTGGGTCTATATGAAGGAGGATGCAGTTATTGATAATTCAAATTGTTATTCTTCTTAGGATAATTTAGGGATGCTTAGAAACATTTTGGGGTGGCTTGCCCCCCCCCTAAAAGAGGCCTAACGACGTCCCTGGCTAACTCTGTTAGGCAGTGTTACTTTATACAGCAACACTATCTGCATTCCCCTGTGTTACCATAGCTGGCGATAATCTTAGGAGATATGCAATAAAGGACATTCAGCTCTCCGCTCCCAGGCTAAACAAAGCCTATAAACTCGGTCTTTTAAGGACCAGAGGCATTCACCAGCAGTTTCAGATTAAAGAAAAAACATTCACTCAGTAAAGGAAAATCCAAATAAGTACATAATCCAGAGTGTGATAATGGAGGCACAACTTAAGTCTGATCTAATATCGGCCAAACAAATGTCTCGGTGGTGGGTTCTCTACTAATAAAACAAAATGACACATTTAAAGATAATAACATCAATGAAATACACGGTCAAACAAGAGCAATGATCATCATCAGCAATGAAAATGCTTCACATTAGCAATGGAGACAATGAAAGAAACGCTTGTCAGAGTAAAAGCTGTAGCCAAAAGGATGGATTTCCAATAGGGCAGAAACACATTACCTTGATACTAATGTCTGCATTTGCATAGTTATGAATGATTTTAATTAAAGCTTTAATGTAATGCGTATTGCACAGTAGCAACACGTATGTCAGGTTATTTTTTTTCCATCAAATTAGAGGCGGCCTCATCATTCTGTGCATTCTTTTTGCAGAATAAAGATCTGGGGAATGCACTTTGCCCTTAACCCTCTGGGGTTGAGAGCTCCGCCGGCAGAGCTCAGCAGGATTAGTATAAATATGTCATGCATTTAGATTAATAGTGCAACTAGTTTTTATCACACAATCATATTAACATTGCTGACCTTAGAAACCTTATACTTTACACTTTACGAATTGCCCACTGCCAAATAATGTGATTTTTTTATATATTTTTTTAAATTACGTGAATTACGTGACACTTTTCACCAGTCACAATGTGTAACATTTAACAGGACGAGCGCAAACCCCAGCCACCCCCCCTGAAACCCAAGAATACATTTATGACTCTATCATCTGCATACATCTAAAAAATATGCTGTAAGACGTGATTCTTGAAAGTCATAGCCTGAAGAGAAATGGGCCAAAAACAGAACCCTGTGGGACTCTTTTACTCTCTTTGGTAACAATCCATAAAAAGCCATTCAACAAGGCCCCAGCATGCTTTAAGAATACAATGTTAAGACTACACAAATTTAAACTAGTTCTGAAAATCTTCCTTCGGTGCAAAGCAGAACAATCCAGCTGATACCTCCAACGTTGCCTGTAGGAAGTCTTCAAATACACAGCTGCTAACGGCACAGAGAACCACTTAGTTACACCATTCATAAAGGATGACCAACATGTGCGTGTAGCATCCAAAATGAAGTGAGGCCGTTTTTGTTTTCCCTGATGAGCTGACTGTTGAGACCAACAATAAACTGAAAGGAAACAACAGTTTATACCTAAACCACTGCACTCAGAGTACTTGACAGTGTTGCACATGTGAATCAGAGGAGTGGAAGCAACAAAGGAAGGGCATGAGAATGTCTTCTGCCTATCAATAAGTGATGACACCAGAGTTTGTAACAGCCAGAAGCTCAAGATGTGGACTTATTTCAACCAACATGTTCTAGCACATCACCTATCTTTCCACCCCAATTTTGCTGACTCCTTGACAGCCATCCTCTTAAGGATCTTACACCTCTAACACAGGCATTTATTTCAAAATAAAAGCTTAAACAAAAATGCTCTATCTATATCTATAGTCATCCAACTACACACAGTCACTGTACATATTCCATTTTACAGTCAATCATACAGTCATTTCCTAAAACAAATTTACTATCATCAGCTCTTTGTGCCAGTCTGATTGTGTTAGTAAAGAGAAGAAGAATATATTTTATATATATATATTTTGTCTTTTAGAATTGTGACGTTATTCTCTTAGTATTATGGCTAATTCTCAAAAGTATGTCTTATATATGTTATTGGAAGAATAAGATGTACCAATATAGATTTTTTAATTTAAATACGTTTAAAAAAAACTTTGTTTTTTTGTTGTAATACGGGTCTATATTTCTTAAATATTTTTCTGTGTTATATTTTTTGTTTTTAATATTCCTTCTTGATATCACAATTTTACACCTAATTACATTTTCCTCCAATGGGGATATATTATTTTCATAATAGTCCAACTTTCATTTGTTACCATGTAATTTATTTTTGAAAAAATATAATTTGATTCTGCCAAGAGTGGCCGTGACACTCTCAGACAACTTTAAGCGGTCTAGTCCATTATGGCCGAGTTCCTCTTGTTTGAATATCGTGTGTTGCAGCTTATTTAACTGAAATTTACTTTTATGGATGTGTTAGATTAAAAACACACAGACTGCACTGTGTTTTGAAAGATTTGTGAGAATAATGAAACGGTAAGAAGACAGAATTTGTTCCCTTTGAGAAATGGTTATTCAACAATTTTGTGGCTTACATGTGATATGATCAGCGTAAAATGTTTGGAATTGAAAAAATGTTTGAGACAGCAATACTAAGAAAATCATATGCTGTGTGTGTGTGTGTGTGTGTGTGTGTGTGTGTACATATGCTGTGTGTGTGTGTATACATATGTATGTATGTACATATATATATGTATTTAATGGCTTTTTAAGTCTAATGTCCTTTTTTTAAATTCACTTGTCTATATAGTATATAGGCTTGTCTTACTCTCCCTCTGGTCCAGGAAGTCAAGCAATAACTGAGTTACTTAAATGAAAATTGAACAAACTGTTCAAAATTGCAGAGAGAAAGGCAACTTAACAGAAGGTCACATTTGCATACAATTTCCCTCTATTGACTTGTAACTTGAACATAGCAACATGCTTGAGTGCCGGCGAGGAAGCCCTCGGCTCGGTAAAGTGTTTGTCACACATGCTGGAGCTCTTTCACACAACAAGTCTCTCCTTTTTTTTCAGATGCGCCACAGGCATACACACCAACAATGACAAAATAGTGTCTTTGGTGCAGAAATGTCATGCAAATTGATCTGTTACCCAATCTGGAATATGCATCCCCAGTTGCTCAGGTAGAAAAGAAGCAGAAAGGCAAAGACATTTCCAGCATGTCTCTGCAGATGAGAAAATGGGGCATTGAGGCCCGCTGCCCTCTTTCTTTTCTTGACACAATTAGATGCTGAAATAAAACTCCTTAAGCAAATTGACTTTTGCAAAGCAGCCGGTTATGATTTCATGTTTCTGGAAAAAAAAAAAAAACTCCCTATTATGGCCTGCGTGTTGCCTTTTTTCCCTTATTATTGAGATGTATTTTTAACTTCTTGCCCCCGACAAGCAACATTTAACCGTCTCCCATTAATTTAGTCATACACTTCACCCACGGTACTTATCGGTGGGTCATGCCCCATTATAAATACAGTTTTCTCTATTCATGCACACAGGGAATCCCAGAAGGGTTGAAGAGTATGTGATTAATTTGATTGGCTTTCCCCTCCGGCGGTGCAGCCGCAGACTTGGCGAGAGTTTTTTTTCATTGTGCTGAGCAGATGGGAGCTGCCGCCGCGCTCCTTGTGAAATTTTATGCAGGTACAATCTCACCTCTGTGCAGCTCTTTGAAAAAAAAACACCTTGTGTAACATGGTTTTATATGAAATTAAGCACTCTAATATGTAGAAGAAAATACTGTAATTGCTTTGCAAAGACTTTAACGTCTAATTTATTCTGAGCGTTATTTATTTAACACTCAAAATGCTTATTATACTACTACAAAATGCTTATTAAAATGGCTGTCAATCCATATCAGGACATCATAAGCCCTTATAATGAAAAGAAATCAGGCCAAACAGGAATAGACCTTTGCATGGTAGAAGAGCCCAAGTATAGCTTCACTCCTTAGGATTACAGACTGTACATTTCCTTATCTGTGATTGACTTTTTTGGCATCTGTTTGTACGGACATTGCCCATATAATGTAAAAACATGATATATGTCCATATCTGGGGTAATAACAAAGCTTTACCTCCTTTTGCTATGCTAAACGTTTAGCATTATGCTATTCTGTAATTTTATTTTGCCGCCTTCATAAATGTGCAAGCCTCGTTTGTGGCAAAAGGAAGAGTCGCCATGTCCTTATTGTGGTATGGTCAGAAGAAAAGATAACATTTTTAAAGGGAATGCTCAAAGTTGCAGTTATTATTATCCACACATGACTTACAGCAGCAGGAAAATAAAACCTATCCAAAAAAAACATGGTTTTATTTTTGTCATGCTATTTTTTTAATTGAAATTCTGTCAGCATTATGAGTCTCTACAAAACGGCAAAGTTATTTCAATAACTCAGTAGACCTGATTCTTACGCATACATATATATACACATGTACACATACATATTTACACACATACACATACATATATACACATATACACATACCTATTTATACACATACAGATATATACACATATACACATACATATATACACATATACATATGTACACACATACACATGCATATATACACAAATACACATACATATATACACATATACACACATACACATACATATATACACATATACACATACATATATACACATATACACACATACACATACATATATACACATATACACATACATATATACACATATACACATACATATATACACATACATATATACACATATACACATACATATACACACATACACATACATATATACACATACATATATACACATATACACATACATATACACACATACACATACATATATACACATATAAACATACAAATACACACATACACATACACACATACACATACATATATACACATACACATACATATTTACACATACACATACATACACACATACACATACTTATATACACATACATATGTACACATAGACACATACATATATACAAATAGGCACATACATATATACACATAGGCACATACATATATACACATATATACACATATACATGTACACATACATATGTACACATAGACCCATACACATATACACATATACACAAACACAGACATACATACATACATACACATAATGTACATATACATACACACACGTCATATGAATATTTAGGCTAAAAATGGTTCTCTCTTTCTACAATTTTATAGTATTTTATAGTGGGCAATAAGCATTTATTAAATGATTGTGGGCATGCACAAATACTCACAATACAATATTGTGTTATGTTTTCATTGAAAGCCCAGCCCCCACGGGCATATAAGCCAGGACCAGAGTGCAGCATGTACATTTTCAAACAACAAAGTTCAAAAATAAAAGAAACAGCGAAAGTATCTTTCATGATCCAATCGTCAGACCATCCTTGAGTACGAAAAAATGTCTGACCACTGACAGAAACCTGGACTATGTGAGACAGGAATGAAAAGGCATGTCCCGGGTTCTCTGGTCACTGCCCTTGGTCTGGAGTTGGTCCCCGGGCGCTGTGAATGGCTGTCCACTGCTCCCTGGAGGGACGGGTTAAATGCACAGAATGAATTTCACCACATGGACGTGTAGGTGACAATAAAGTACCTTTCCCTTTTATATGAATAAATACTAAATAAATACTCTCTTGCCTTTTTTCAGAATTGAGACAAAGTTAGCTACCTTAAACATGTTTTGCTTAACGCTAAACCACCAGAATTATTCAAAGTTTTATTTATAAAGTATCAACTGTCTTAAATCACCATAATATGTGCAGCAAAAAAAAAAAATGCAACCCACTTTCTACTTCATCCAAGTCACACAGCTCCCACAATCAGTATATATCGACTCATACCAAGTCCACAGTGTGGTATTAAGCATTTATTAACCATGCACAGCAGGTTAACACTGTCATATATATTTAAAACTACAAGACACAATACGATTTTATACATTTACAGCCACGCGTTATCTCACTTTGATTCGCTGTTCATACACATCTCATGGATGTTTTATAGGTTATGTAAAGTTATCAACAAAGACATTGATATAAACACTTAAAGAAATCTCCTTATGTCTTACAACAACACCATAGTGTGATAAGAAACACTAATTCTTTCTTATTCTTCTTAATAGCATAAGCAGAACTGTAAAAATATGGTGTTAAATTAGGATTGTAGGATTGTTTTCCTATTTCACTCTGCCTTGTCAGCCTGATGGCCAGTTTCCTTAACCCTCAAAAAAAAACCTGAATTAAAAATGCAAAGGGCTGCCTCACGTAACATGACACCGTCTATGTTAACCCAGAGAGAGGGAGAGAGAGAGAGACACCTGCATCTGTGCATATCCCATTAATCTTGCTAGAGTCCGGTCCTCTCTCTTACTGTTAAATATGCATTAAAAAGAATGGAGTCATTGAGTATATTTGGCATGTAAAAGATATGGGCTCGTCATTAAAAATCCATGTAAGCCCTTTAAAGCTGAAGAGAGGTGATTTCATGCTTGGCTGCATCCTTGCCTAGCTGCTACACTCCACCGCCACAATACAAAACCCATACACACACACACACACACACACACACACGCACACACGCACACGGCATCGGATAGTGACGTCCTTGGTTCTGCCTCCCCCGTGCGAGGCTCGGCGGGATGGATGCCGTGTCTGAACTAATGGAGCAGGGAGAACACAGGCTGGCTGTGAATAGAAGGAGGTGGAGGAGAGATCAGGGTGCTCTTGAAGCGCCTCTTTGCGTTCGCACAACAGCAGGTTACTGTCATCATGGGTTTTTTTGGAGAGAGGAGGAATATTTAGTGGCAAGAGCTTGCCGGATCTTCCCTTGGGGTTTAGAAGCGGGGGGGGGGGGGGGGGGGGGGGGGGGGGGGGAAGCTCCCTCTAGACGAGGGAGCAATTAAAAAAAAATAAAAATGAAATAAAAGGGTCCCTTCGGTTTGTTTACATGTGACTTTTACGCTCATACATCAACTCGTTGCTGAGAATACGCTGCTAAATTAGACTGGCGCGCTAATGATACAAATGTGTCAACAAAAAAAAAAAAAATCCCCCTAAAGAACATCTGCGGTTCCATAACTATAAAAAAAAAAAACATTTTGCTTCTGATTAATGTGGTATTCTTAGGCTCATGGCTCTCCTTAGCAGACCACCAGACGAGATGTTCAATCAACTATGCATGACTTGACCTTAATGGATTTTTTCACTGGAAGGCTTCGGGTTGGTTATTAGAGAACCAGCTCATGTGGAACAACCTTGTCCCCTTGGGAGGGGAATTACACCAGTTCAGAGGAAACCCACATTACGGCATGAGGAGAATAGAGGAAAACACCATTTCCTCTTGGCTCGCATGCTTCTTTCAGTTTAAAAATGGGCCTACTGTGTGATCTTGAAAGGAAATGTCCCATCTGCTTGCTTGATTAGCAATTCCCAATGCTTCTCTCTTTGCTTTCTAGTTAGAGCTGTTGGCCTTTTGACTGTAGCCCTGTTTTGTCTTCCCAGTGTTGAACTACTCTGACTTGCTCGCCCCATTCTTTTCTAGATATTTGCGACATTAAAATCAACTCCTCGTTACGTGCTCTTATGCAAATGTGCTCACGATTGACTTTAATTACCCACATGTGTGCGAGTCACACCTCTGATGATTAAACCTTGCGCGTTGCTTTAACGTCGCTGTGGAAATTAAATGGTCGCATTGTGCGGCGCCTAAAGCAACGGGAGTTATTGGGGCGCCAACCACAAGCCCTGATCACCGAGGTCTGTTTACCCCCATTCCGATTGGCACACATCGGTAAATAAACAAACACAATAGCCCGGCGTTGAATTAATTCTCTCCTCCAGCTGTGTACTCTAATTGGGATAATAAGCTGAAAGGTTATCAACACTCCATGCGGCATTATTCAAGCACCTAGCTCCGTCTCCGGTCTCCCTCCCCTCGTCCCTCTTCTTCAGCACTGGAGTGGGGCTGCGCTACAGATCGGCAGATAACACCCTCTCCATTTATGCATAACTTGGTCTAATACAAAACAACCCCACAATAAACATTTAACGGCGAGGGAGGATAAACGAGATATTAGAGATAACTTGTTCATTTGAGGTTGGAGAGTCAACTCTATCAAATGGAAAAGTGTGAATCAGTCATTTGCTTTTCATCCAACTCTACCTACTGATATGAAACCTATTCCAATTATTTTACAACTACTGGACTAGCTAATTACTTGAAATTAGGAAATGTACTGTATGTGGATTATTAATTGTGCAGCGGGAAACATACAGGCAGGAACATGTAGGCCTGTGCCAGCTACACATTCACAGTATGGTAGGAATGATGGCCCAATGGTTACCACTGTGGCCTCACAGCAAGAAGGTTCTGGGTTTCTGTGTGGAGTATGTATGTTCTCCCCATGTTTGGATGGGTTTCCTCCAGGTGCTCTGGTTTCCCCCCCACTATCAGAAACCGTGTGCTAGTTTCCCCAGTCAGTGCCCTTGATCGAGACACTGGCTCAGGTCTGGAGTTGGCTGTAAATGGCTGCCCGTTGCTCCCTTGAGGGATGGAGCTTAATGCAGAGAATGGATTTTGCTACATGTATGTGTATGTGACAATAAAACACCTTTTACGATAATCATAAGTTATGTGTTATGTTATGTGAGCCATACAGATGGTTTTCCTTCAAGCCACAGGGTCAATGTATTGCATTGTTTTTGCCTAGGACTAATTGGCCTTGGGTAATTAAAGTTCCTATATTGATGCAAGCAGGTGTTAATTACAGAAGAGGAGCAACCGGTTTTTAACTGTGCTTGGATTACCTTATGGTTTTTTGACTTTATTTTAGTTAAGTGGACGCTATAAGGCTCCAAGAGTACAAGCGGCCAAAATGGGTTTCCTCAGGAGGGGGGGCTGGCGTCTCCCTTAGAGATAGGGTGAGAAGCTCAGTCATCCGAGAGGAGCTCGGAGTAGAGCCGCTGCTCCTTCGCGTCAAAAGGAGCCTGTTGAGGTGGTTCGGGCATCTGGTAAGGATGCCTCCTGGGCTCCTCCCTGGGGAGGTGTTCCAGGCACGTCCAGCTGGAAGGAGGTCTTGGGGAAGACCCAGGACTAGGTGGAGAGATTATATCTCCAACCTGAACCTGGGAACGCCTCGGGATCCCCCAGTCGGAGCTGGTTGATGTGGCTCGGGAAAGGGAAGTTTGGGGTCCCCCGGTTAAGCGGATGAAGATGGATGGATGGATGGATGGATGGATGGATGGATGGATGGATGGATGGATGGATGGATGAATGGTTGGATGGATGGATGGATGGATGGATGAATGGTTGGATGGATGGATGGATGGATATAAGGCTACAGAAAATAAACGCCTGAAATGCAAACTATTGGAAAGGACTGGACATTGTTATTCTGAGTTCACGTTAGAAACAGTAATCCAAATTAACAACCAGAGCGGCTAAGTATTGGACATAGTCACTACAGTTGTACCATTCGATTTCATTAACGTTCCACTTCCAGGATTGCGCCGTCCGATATCCGCTGCCTTCCTCTTCCTTTGTGTTGGCGTTCTAACCTCCGGTGGATTTCTGAGGACTATGGT
>NC_045746.1:21424776-21425315 GCF_008692095.1 Etheostoma spectabile | reverse complement strand
ATCTCTGCAGGGTAAATCCAGACAGCTAGCTAGAATATCTGTCCAATCAGAGTTTTCTGTTGCATGGCTAAAACTACATTTAAACGTACACACGTACCAAAACAAGTTCCTTCTGAGCCTATTTTGCCGCTGCGATTGTGATTGGCTTAAAGAAATGCCAATAAACCAGAGCATGTTTTCCTCCCATCCCTGGATGCTGTGTGGAGTATTTTATTTTATTTATTAAATACATGGACTCTGCATATTAATAGACATTCCTGTCAATACGCCTGAGTTAGCCAAAAGGCTATTTTTCATCTGCCGTCCCTAGACAGATCGTAACAAGTCACCCTGAAAAGTACAATTACATATTTACATAACACCATAACAATTACAATATATTATACTGTACATTGTTCATGGTAAAAGTACTACTATTAAAGTTAAATACAAGAAATGAGTGCTTTGGAGGAGGGTCTGGCAAAGAGAGACTATTTGGAAAAGGGACATTTACATGTTTAATTACACAATGTTTATATATATATATATATATATATATA
>NC_045746.1:21423623-21424766 GCF_008692095.1 Etheostoma spectabile | reverse complement strand
TATATATATATGCACCCGCGTTAGCAGAAAGGCTAGTTTTTGTCTGCAGGGCTTTTTGCCTGATGTTGGTAGGCATCATATGATAATAAATGTAATGCAATTAGTATGATAGTTAAATTGAATCCATTTGGTTAAGGAGTTTATACAGGGTAATATAAACTCGTAAAATGAATCACACGAGCTGCTGGGAACGGAAGTCGCCGGACTTTGTAAATCTAGCCTTACTGAGAAATGCAGAGAGTGTTGTATGGAGCCGATAGGCTTCATTAGCTTGGTAGAAACTAATATTTCCCAGTTTTTTCCTCTTTTTCTTTGCCCACCTCTCATGCTTTTCCTGTGCTTATCCATGCACCTACGTGTCTTCTTTCTCTCTCTTTTTTCTTGTCATGTGTAATTGGAAAATTACATTTAAGCATGATTTTTATATATCCTTCGGTAGTATTCATTTAATCATAGTATTATTCATATTATTCATTTCTAAGCTTTTGTGTTGTATAATCTGTATGTGCCCTTCACATACAGATTATACAGGATAAACCAAAACTGTAAAGCATCTTAGAGTGTTTAGAAAAGCGCTATAAAATATCATTAAGATTTTATTATTAGATAGATTATTATTAGATTTAGTTTTTAGAGATTTATTATTATTATTACTACGGCAATGGGTTGAATGTAACAGACGGGCATTAATATAGCTTTGACGTGCTATCATTAGCGTGTTAATACTAATGTCTAGCATGTAACATCAAAAGTCACATTTCTTCTAAAAAGTGGTGCAAGAAGAGACTAATATGGCCACATTAACACCCCTGGAAGGCTATAATGCTCATTACACACCAGAAAATAAAAAAATAAAAAAAAATAAAACGAATTCATGCAAACAGTTTATCTTCTATCCTCATTATTACAGGTTGGCGCCAGAGAAAAGGAAGGTACAAATATCTCCGGCCTGAACTGTGTGTTGTCGACATTTAGCTGTACTTACAGCACTCATCAATGTTTCCCTGCCTTTACATGGAGGTGTTTCCAGCATAAACTGCTTCAGAAAAGGGTTGAGAAAAAGGTGCATAAAAATTCACCAGAACGCAGGAAATAAAGAGTTTAATGGTCAAAGGTTTCTGAAGGAAGACTCCCACGCCCCCC
>NC_045746.1:21423273-21423613 GCF_008692095.1 Etheostoma spectabile | reverse complement strand
CCCCCAGATCATATGTCACCCCACAAAATCTGGAAACAACACCTATGGCTTTGGGTTGCCAGGCCAGGTGTGATGAGGCCAAATGTTGTGCGCACTGACAAACATTTAGAAACTGGGCAGCTGAAATGACCATGACCTGGCCATTGTGAGGCGGCTACAGGCGCCGCCACACGGCGGCCCTTTCAGGGGCCCCGATAGTGGAGTTAAACCAGAAAAAGTGGGCGACATGCGGCGACGATAGTTACGTTCAGGCACCATAACGACTTGTTAAGTTTAGGGAAAAAATCTGATTTGGATTAACCCTCTGAGCCTGAGACACTCGCCCACGAGTAAAAAAGTA
>NC_045746.1:21423123-21423263 GCF_008692095.1 Etheostoma spectabile | reverse complement strand
ATAGTTTAATAACTTTTGAACCATACGAGCGATTTGCTCACTTTTGGTTTCGTTTGAATCCTGACGTTTTCGACTTTACGGAGGTCCGTGTCTTTCTAGCCCCTACAGGGGATTTTCTATCCAGCCTGGAACTTCAGCCT
>NC_045746.1:21422448-21423113 GCF_008692095.1 Etheostoma spectabile | reverse complement strand
TAAATCCATACTGTTATATCCAAGATTGATCCACTTTGTATCCATAATTCATCGCGTTTTGGCTAATTTTCTGCCGCTTATCGCTCTTCCGTCTCTCTCTCTGTCTGTCCTGTCTATTTTTCAGGAAGTGCATGCCCATATATGGGAGATAAAGGTACCCCTCTTGTATGGAAGACCAGAGGGGACAAAAATGCCTATAGACTCTATGGAAGGCCAAATGGTGCAATATTTAGACACATATTTGCTTGTATAACATTGCTGTGGGTGTAATATCAATAAATATGACATTATTATGTTATTATTGGCATAAGTAAATGTCATAAGTGCAAAACGTCTGTATAAGTTATAATGATTATTTCTTCACAGTGTGACTCCCAAGACATATGAGAAGTGTTTTAGAATGGAAAATGGCTTAGGTTTTACTTATATGTCTGTGATATCAATACATATCTGGAAGATTCATTCATTTATTTATTTATTTATTCATCTTTAAGGCCCTACAACCATTTTTAACATGCAAGTGACCTCACTGCAACCCAAATATTCCAATAACCCAGTTTGTCCTAAAAAAAATGATGTTCATATCTTGACTGTAGACAACAGGGTTGATGTTTTACAAGCTTTTATATCAAATAAATCCAGATGGAATTTAAACTGTAAAAATG
>NC_045746.1:21420420-21422438 GCF_008692095.1 Etheostoma spectabile | reverse complement strand
GGCTCAGAGCGTTAAACACCCCCCCCCCAGGAAAGAACAATGTGTCCTGGGTAAAAGTATTTTGTATTTGCCTCTCAGCTGTGTTTTATATTGACGCGTTGTGTGAGGTTTTTTTCTATGGGACATGGAAGTGCATCAGTGTTTTGGCATGCCTGGTTGAGTGACGCTATATCCATGATATTGATCTGATCCATCCCCCCCCTACTGCTTTCTTCACAAATTGCACCCGTTCAGCCACCATTATGTTCACTGGATCTTGTGAATAGCTATCAACAGTGAATCTGTTTGATGGAAGCGATACGAAAATGATAACAGACCAGCCAAAATGAGCTACATCACTCATGAAAAGCTGGAAGTTCGGTTGTATTACATGATACAAACCAGAGACATGGCATCATCCTGCTGCTGTAATTATACACTGCAATGGCGCCAATGCATGTAAATCAGCCACATTATTACAACTGACAGTAGACTCATCTCTTCATCACTTATTCAGTGAGAGCTAATTTCCCAAGGCTTCCCCAGATGGTTGTCAATTTAATGCAAAATTGAAAAGAGATCCAGTCCAGCCAAGCTCAAATTGATATCTCTAAGTCACAGGTTGGATAGTTATGTGAAAAGTGTTGAAATAAAGTATTGGGTCTTGGTCTCATATCTATCTGACAAAAGTGACAAAGAAAAATACATGTTTTGCCACAGATGTTTTTTTCAAGAAGGATGACAAAACATCCTAGCTGGCTTTTATGGAGCCATTTATTCCACTATAACATCACCCCCACTTTTAAGGGTCACTTAGATTGCCTTAAAAGTGGCCATTAGCGCAGCTTTCAGAGACAGGGACCTGTTATATGAGAAGCACCACTTGATACAAAGAGCTTTCGTCCTTGTGATCTTTCTGTCTAAATGCAGTGCTAAGACAAGACTAAAACAAACAAATCACGCAGGGTTAAATTAGAATGTGTCCAGATAACTTATCTCTCTATTGAAATTCATAAACACTGCCCGCATCAATGTATTCACTCTTCAGCAGCCTATTATTATTAAATAGGACCTTCTCACAGAGTGCGGTGTTTGATGATTTGTATAAAAAGCTGACACAGAGTCTTGCTGTGCCATCTTCTAATTGTAGCTACTTTATGACTGTGATTTGTTTTCCCCCTCCTATGTGGTCCTTTTTGAGTCCCTTTTTGTGTCAGACTCCTTTGCTTAAAAGCCCATAATGAATATGTTGGACTTGATCTGACTAAATGGACCACTGTAATGGAATTGCGTTTCTTAATTATGTTTGTTGTAGCCAATAACAATATCTACTTTTGTTGTTAGCTCTGAACATTTCAAATTGTGGAAGATTTTTACAAATATTCAACATACAGCCAGACCTTCCTCCACAGCGTTGCGGAGGAAGGTCTGGCTTGTCCGTACAGCATTCCGGGATGGGAGGAAAAACTCTGGATCATCGGTATTTCTGTAAACCAATCACAATCTTCTTGGGCGGTGCTAAGCGCCTGACGGAGCCACGGTGCCTCTGCTAAATAGTCTCGGGAGGGACACAAAGAAAGCCAACCGGCCTAAATTATGGGACGTCATCCGCAATTCCGGAAGTGGAACATCAAATATACGGACTAAGGGGAAACTAATTACAAAAATCTTATTAGGTTTGGTTTTGGAGTAATGCGGTCTGTGTAAGACTTCTAATGAATCTCAATTGTTGCTTTTTGACGCGCTGGGAGTGAGAATGTCCATTCATTCATTCATTCATCCATTCATTGATTCATTCATTCATTCATATTTATTATACAGGAAAGTTAAAAAATGAACATTTCATAACAATGTAAACGGGCCTGACTCAGTTTAAAAACTGGTTTTCAGCAGTTTCCTGTTCTGCAGAAACATTAAACATGGTCACAGCACGTCGGGACAGACATTTGTAAAGGACATCGACATGGAAAGACAAATTTAGACAACTAAAACAACAATACAGTTACATAGGGACAAAGACATTTATACAAGACATCAGC
>NC_045746.1:21419099-21420410 GCF_008692095.1 Etheostoma spectabile | reverse complement strand
AAATACGGACAGTGCAAACAAGGCTTGGACAATACACCAGCAAATGAATTAATGCGTGCAATGTGACTTCTCCAGTCATGCTGTTGACATATGCTGAGTCGTGGTCAAACCTAAAACTGTTAGTTCATAGTGGCCATACTAAGAGGGTTAACATAGACCAAGGCAATCCTGTGCAGACCTGCACACAACATGCAGCCGTAATGAAAGACTCTGCTGGAGACGCTGCTGAGCGCCACAGTGGTTTATATATCAATGCGATGGCTATGAAAGATGCTGTACCCTTTGCTTTGATTTATTAGCTACTGTTCAATGTAACTGTACCCACATTTGAAAGGTACATATTGGTCACAGCATGCTATCGATTTTCTTCAACAGGTGAATGGATGACTTTGTTTAGCAGTGAAAAAGGGAGCAATTCAAGCTGTTTAATAGTCCCAAATCTATATTTCATTAAAATGATGACACATTGCACCCCTAGCCCTCTGCTACAGTAACTCTTGTTGTATTGATCTCCAACAGTTTAGGCCTTGGAGAGAATAATAAATTGTCCTGGCACTCTGGTTTTTTAAACACTCACCTTCCATTATACATGTAATGAAGCACAGGAATTACACAGTGACGTGAGAGAATGTGAGGTCACCGTGCGTGTGTGTGGGTGAAGATGTGTTAATGCACAGAGCAATGTTTCCCTCATGATTGCCATGCACAGCAGACGGACAGTAGATACCATCCAGGAATGTTCTCGCGTGATATACTGTATGTTCTCGAACAGAGGAGGACAATCCATCTCACTTAGCCGCTCCCAGTTCCCTCAATTTTTTGTGGATAACAGCAAGGAGCGCCACAATCAATTGTGTTTTCTCTATTTTCCTGTACTTGTGCTCTTCTGCTCACACGTGCCTTGAATGAGCACAGGGGAAATCCCTGCTTTGTCTTTAAAGGTAGAAAAGTTAAAAATCTGTAGTTTTACTTTTACTTTTGAAACTTACTTTTACTTTAGGTATCACACTTAAAATCTCTTTTTTTTTCAAAGTAATACACATGTACGATTTGTGTGGAAAGCCCTTTGATTGCAACTCAGTTCTTTTAAATCAAGGCTGAAGATCTTCCTTTTTGATGTTGCCTTGCTTTAAATGGTTGTTCATATCTTTAATGTTTCATTTCTTATACTATCTTATGTTTTATCTGTTTTTATGTAAAGCACTTTGAATTGCCCTGTTGCTGAAATGTGCCACACAAATTAAGCCGCCTTGCCTTTTATTAAGGTCCTACAACCAATTTTAACATTCAAGTGACCTCACTGCAGCCCAA
>NC_045746.1:21418372-21419089 GCF_008692095.1 Etheostoma spectabile | reverse complement strand
CTAATAGCCCAGTTTGTCCTGAAAGAATGATGTTCATATCTCGACTGTAGACGACAGGGTTGATGTTTTACAAGCTTTTTTTAGAAAATAAAAACCAGATGGACAAAGAATAGTAAAACTGACCTTAGGGTTCTGAGGGTTCAGCAACTGTAGGAAGGCATTCGGAAATGTCAACAGATGAGCGCACACGGGGCAACCAGCGCACGTTAACACAGGCGCACACAAGAGAACCAATCCATAGAGCCAATTAAAATTAAATTAATGTAGGCCGACGGAACAAAAAAAACAAAAATTCACACGAGAAGTTCTGTGGACCTCCTCCTATGCTCGATAAAGTTGCGCTCACTGATTCTGTTGCTGCGGATCTCTCCACCTACATAATAAGCTGATTAAAATTTGAAATGTTAAAGGCCTTATTAGAGGTGTGTAAATTGAATGAACTTTATGTTATCACTATTATTATATGTAACTACATGTAACTTTCAGTTTGTGTTGATTCCAGCGACCCCTTTGGACAAAAGCCATCGTTTTTTTACCACGCCTGTTGTCGTAAAGGTCTTTTCTTCACGGTGCTGTATTGCCCGCTGAATGTTTCTGAGTTAGCGTTACAGAGAGGTCGATGAATGTTTTGCTCGGACAGTAAATCATTCATTTACAGTAAGAGAATAAGTTCCGGATGCATCGTTGCATACTTAGCCTGGATGTATTGTATCACTG
>NC_045746.1:21417505-21418362 GCF_008692095.1 Etheostoma spectabile | reverse complement strand
AGGAGCCAAAGCATTAGGAGTTTGTTGTAGCAACCAGCGTAATAATAACTTATAATATAGAGCATTTCATGAAACCCACGGACACTTTATCCAAGTACAGGGGGACAAGGGACAAGAAAATAGTAAGCCAACACAAACACGGAGTAATAGGAATAACACGTCCACACTGAATGGAAGGGGACTTATTTTAACGTCGGCTACTGACATACAACCACATCGCGCCATCTTAAGTTATTTCATGAATGAAATAGACATGAAACATACCCGAGGGCCAGTTATTGTCTCCAAGCCCCTTTCAGCATTTGCAAAGCCATGAATAAAAACTATATAAAAAAAGCGTTCTTTTCACTGTTAGTCATTGTTATGACCATCAGATGAAAAGTGTCACATTTTCAGAAACATTAAAAGTTACATATAGCATGTTTTGGTTGAAGGGATTGCGATACATTTGAAATCCCATCCGTTATGAGAGGGGGGGAAAAAGTAAATAAAAGAGGTCTCTAACAATGTCTCTAATGTCTCTGACATTGTTTTGTGCCATTTCTTTTTCAAAAGGACCTGTCGACAAACTAACAATGAAAGCGCGATATGACTTTGTGCTCTTATCAAAGCGCAAATGACATGACAATGCCATTTAATTAAATGAGAAAGACATAAAAAAAGTATACCGTTGATTTTATTTGTACTTCAGTAAAAGTCATTAAAAGTAACTGTTGTGGTTTGGGGTTTTGTTTGGGTTTATTTTTCCATTTCTTTGGCCTCCATGTGTTTTTGTCTTAGTTTTCTCCGTGGTCTTGTTTTGCTGGTCCTGTCTCGTGTTCCCCCGTGTCTGTTTGTTCTGCTTCCTGTTTTATTTT
>NC_045746.1:21417390-21417495 GCF_008692095.1 Etheostoma spectabile | reverse complement strand
AGTATGGTTTCCTGTCTTGTCTAGCTTTGCTTTGTGCTTGTCTGATTGTCCTGCCCCGCCCTGATAGGATTTACCCGACGTCTCACCTGTTCCCCATTACCTCGT
>NC_045746.1:21407148-21417380 GCF_008692095.1 Etheostoma spectabile | reverse complement strand
ATTTAACCCCTGTGTTCCCTTTGTCTCTCGTCAGATTATTCTAGTTTGTGCGTCCTGCCGATGTGTCCAGTCTGCATGCTGCTGGAGTGTTCCTTTTCCAGAAATCCCCCGGGAGTATTTCCTAGTTCTCTTTATCTGTTTTTGTATTTCTTTTTCCCCGGGCCGGCGTTGGACTCTTGTCACTGTCGACTTTTGGATTTCTTGTGTTCCTCTGATTTGGCCAGTTCCCGTGGCTCCCTGTGATTATTCTTTGGACTGTGAATAAACAATACTTACTCTGCCTCCACCTGCTACCTGCGTTTTGGTCCTCCTTCCCCTGCTACCCTTAACAGTACTTTTTCTTAACCCTTGTGTTGTCTTCCCGTCAAAATTGAAAGTCATCATTTTTGTTGATGCTTTAACTTTTTATTACGTTTTTGTCCTCTTTTTTTAATATATATATATATATTTTTTAATCAACACTATTGACACTTTTTTTTCAATGTTTGTCACTTTTTTTGACATTCAACACTATGTAACACTAACTTATTAACTTTAGTTTTACAGTCACTTTGGGACTTTATGGTCAGTTAAACCTCATTTTTAGGAAATAGTTTGATGTTTGAGTTAGAAAAGCAGATATTAGGAATTATTTGGACTAAAATTAAAGAAATGTATGTTGAAGGATAATCACAGACTGGAATATGTCAACTTTTACTCAATACTATTTCAAAACTACTTCAATTTGTTTCTCCAAATACTATAAAATTGAATAAGACGCTCCAAAATGAATGAAAGTAGAGATTTGTACTAGCCAAAGAGAGTTTTGTGGATTCAATCATGTTATTTTGGAGAAATTAAAAAGAACATTGATATAGGAAAACGGGTCAATTTGACCCGAGAACAACATGAGGATTAAAGGTCCAGTGTGAAACATGTTTAGTTGTTGATCATCAAAATCGGTGTTGCCCGTTCACAAAATTGTCCTTTTCATGAACAGTTCCCACCACCGTCAATTCCAAGTATTCCTATTGGCTTGAAATGTAACATTTCCAATCACATGAACTGGAGTCAACGCTCCATATTCAGGCGCCATCTTGAACTTCATTAGCCGGTAAGGGACGTACAGGACGTACTGCTCCGCCTTTCACCTTTTTCACTGTCACATGATCAACTCACAGGTGCTGCTGATGCTGCTAACGGGCGTCATCGTTTCCCGTCCCCGGCAGGTGGAAGAAGGAAACATGGATTGGACACGTATTCAAGATCCAAAATTTCAGATCCAGGAGTCTTCTTCTTCGCCCAGAAAAAGAAAAAAGATATTGAAAAGAGCTTTTTGAAGCTGTAATACATACTTTGATCTGCGTGGAGTGAGAGAGTTGATTGCGATATATGATCTTAACACTAGATGGGAGAAATTCCTGCACATTGGACCTTTAAGTAGAATATTTGTGTACTCTTTCCACCTCTGTCAGGCTTGCAATCTGATGTTGTTTGTGACCTCTGCTGTCCCTAAACACTGTGTAGCATTTAGCGGGAGTATTCCTGCATCTCTTTCCTTTCATTTCAGACAATTAAACCCGAGTAAGGCGCCGGAGTGTCTCAACATGGGATGTGAGGGAATGCTTCAGTAATGGGAACCTGTTGTGTTTATGATGAATACCGGGCAGTCTGTCGGCCTCTGGATGGCAAACACGTTTGACATTTGCTGTTGACCTTATCTCTTCTATTAACCTGCTTGTTTTTCTGACGGAGATGGATAAGGGTGCTGTTTCCTCATTTCATCATATAGAATGATGCTGGTTAAAAAGACGCCCTTGTTAGGTCAATGCATATTCATATTTACATGTTTCATTGGGACGGTCATATTTGTGCTGTGCTCATAATGAAAAGGAATTGTTCAGACGGCAGGTCACCTGAAACACCAAGACGGCAATGTCATACTTATCTTTTTTCATTTTTTCCATTTGAAACATCAGTGTGTTATGATTTTAAGCAAATGGCATTTTGATATTATGAATATGTATTTTGTAGGGGTGTGACAAAACACCGACCTGGATCGTTATATATCGATTAAATGATCCAGTTTCTAATATCATTGATGCAAAGTGAAAATATCAATACACATCTGTTTGTAAGAACAACAAAAAGCAGTTTGTTTTTAATTAAAATGTCTGGAAGAGCACAATAATACAAATTTCAGATCAAATTTTAGTTGCTTTTTTGAGTTACTATAATATAACCGAGTCAAATTGGCATATGGCATTGTGTCATGTAAAACAACTCGTATCTTGACAGACCTTAAGATATCATATCATCCCTTAACATAAAATATGGGCTAATATCATGAAAGCTTAAGCTGGATTATGGCTGACTTTTAGGTGGCGAACCCCTCAGATGCAAAGGATATACAGCATATTAAAAAATAAAAAATAAAGAATAGCCAGTTGGCTTGAGCAGCAGAAGCTACTGTTGCTGAACACAGTGAAAGAAAAGAGTGCTGCTGCCAGAGAGTTAATCATACACATAACCGTATACCAAACACACTGCTTGATTGACAAGTGACCTCTGGGAGATGCAGTCCAGAAAAACGCCACAGCCAGATGCTAATCAGGATTAGCACCTGAGGTCTGTGGCGTGCAGCAGCAGATAAAAGAATGGACGTGGAAATTTGACCCAGACGGACCCAGACATTCTCCACCAACCACTACATACTGTAATATGGAACACAGTGATATAATGTATTACTTTGTAAAATACTATTAAAAGCATATACAATGCAATTTATCACTTAACCTTGCTAAGGCACACCTTTTCTACACCCTTTCATCCAGTGTTAAACACACACAAAAACATATTTTCATGTGTCAGATGGAGTTGACAAATGTCAAGTTACTATATGAGTAAATGTCAATTACTATAAAGAAGTGGTTAAATGAAAAACCTGGTCCTTTTCGTGGTATGATAGATGAAACCCCTGTTTATGAAGATCCAAACCAAAAAAAGGTCAAAGGTGACGCCAAATCCTCCAGCATCGAGCCTCCACAGGCAGCCGCTCAGCCCAGTGCATCATGGGAAATCCTTTGGCTCTTTGTATGGCACGGACAGAAAACATCACGACCAAAGTCCCAAAATTAAATCTTCTCTTAAAAACTGTTGGCCAGTTCAGTTCCAGTTCAAATGAATGTAGTATTGACACATCATCTCGTACTTTTATCCCCTATCTCAAGAATCAGTGAGATATATATACTGTATGTATGTAAATAAAGGTATAATGTGCAATTTTAGTTCAGAACATCCCATAAAACGTTTTCAAACACCCAATTGAAAGTGAAAGTACCATACGATAGGCTCGTTGGAGATGAGCCAGGTCTGCGCAGAATCGGCGCTCTTTGCATGGCGGTTATATTTGTGTCCGACTTAATCTCAACTTTCTCTGACGTCACGTGGGCAACGATAACCTCACGAGATCAAGGCGGCCGCGGTTCAGAGACGCCGGCAGCGCAGTCACATTTCACTGACTCCAAGACCCACCGGACCCATGAAGGGCTAAATCCGTTCAGATCACGGGTCATATTCAGTCTGTTGTTAATTAAAATGTTAAAATCAGCCACAGATCGCACGCAGAGCATTTTGAGAGCTGTTTTTTTTATTGTACAGTAGAGTCTACTTTCCCTAATTAAAACCACTGGAGACTGTGTACAAGCTGATATATGGGTCTGATAAGATTTTATTAAATTGGAATAAGCACATCAAGGCCAAACCAAGCGTTTGACTCCATAAATGACTAAAATAATATCTCTCCCATTAAGTGACTGTAGTGGTTCTGGCCGGGATTTGTTTTCTTCCTTTTGGTTTGGGGTTTTCTTTTTTTAACTCAGTAACGGGAGGGATTTTTAATGTAGCGAGATGCAATGCTTCACTCACAACGCAATCAAGTACATTGTAAATTACAGATTTTAAAAACGACTTGAAAAATACAAATTACACAACAAAACTACTCAATACAGTGACGTGAGTAAATGCATTTCGTTTCTTCCCAGCTAACAATTTTTGGTTCCCAGAACGTTCTGGGAAAGTTCAATTTTGGTTGTGGGAACGTTCCCTGAAGGTTAGGTTTTGGTTGTCTTTTGGTTGCATAAGAACGTTGGTTTAACGTTATGGTTACATTGAACGTTCTCATAATGTTTTCCATAACGTTCCCCTAACATTGCAACCTTTATAGAACGTTTCCCCTAATGTTCTTTTTTACATTTCCCTAACCTTTAAAAAACTTTAACAACCATGATACCCATTTTAATATTACTTTAAAGTGTCTGTGCATGAGCAGGAATGAATTATTATACATTAGCAGGAATGAATGAACAGGCAAACTTTATTTAAAACTTTCATATACAATAGAAAAAGTTACAAAAAAAATACATACAAGAGTTTTATTGGCAATGTAGACACGTAATGGTGCAAATGTAGTGTGCAAGATGCATATTTGAATGATAAAGTACCGTATTTTAAAACACATACATAAGTCACCAATTGACCAATTCTATAACCTTTGTTTGAGAATTATTGCTGGTTATATTCATATTGGACTGTATTGGCCAAGGTTAACATTCCTGATTGGCTTGCACTTTTCCAAGCTTTTTTGAATGCTAAACATCTTTCTTTTGTCAGTTCTGACTCCGGGCCCTGTGAGGACACATTACAAGGCCCCAGCTTCCACCTGAAGCCTGGCTTCGATTACAGAAAGGAGCAGGTGGGTATTAAGCGGGTGCAACAGGATAGCTTCCTGTGAATAAATGCATTTTGATTATGAGCAAACATTGCCCTCCTTTGGCCCTCATTATGCAAATTAGGAATTGTATTTTAGGGTAAGGGAAGGGATGGAGGGCGAGGGTGATTTGTTTGCAAGAGGATTTTGTGCAACCTGGCAGTCACATATTGGTGATTAACGGACTAATGGACAGGCAGCAGAGTGGGGTGAAGTAATTTCATACCAATCACTATTCATTACTTAATGAGAGATGATGACTCGGGGCACTCTCCGGCTCCCATCGGCAGCGTAAGGCAAAGTTGATGAATCGTAATAAAAAAATCATATCATTATTTACCTCTTTAAATTCACCGGGGCCAGGGAACATAATTAGGAGGCACATGGGAAAAAGATGGAAGCGTTTCTTTCTTTACAGAAAGACAATCAGTTATCAGGACCTAATAGGATTTTTGTTTGGAGCTTGGCTATCAGAAGAGCCATAGTCTTTACCTGTTGAACCAAAGCATAATCAAATCAAACACACCCAGCTACAGTATACTTCACTTTTTGTAATGCTGCTCAGTGATGTGCGGCTTCCCATTGACTTTGGAGATGAATGAACCAGAAAGAGTCATCTTATTTATATAATTTCACTTAATTAAATTGTACAACATTTTATTTTAATGGCATGTTATTTATGGAGTTTGTGCAGTGGATAATGAAGTGGTGATGATACATGGGAACATGTTTACTTGATCAACTGAAATGGACAATTTTGTCTTTAGTTAATGGGTTGACAAATGGAGCGGAGCTCTACTTTAGGTCACAATGGTATATTACTATAATGAAAACATTGTTTGTCATGCAGTGGTTGCAGTTATTATTATGGACTGTATCTTTTCACTTAGCTTCACCCCACACCCTTGAAGCCCTGGAAACTAAAACTACCGGGTTATGGTTGGGAAAATTATCACTTTAAAAGACACTGACTTATGCAATGTTCTACATATCTGACTGAACGACAAATGCTGTCGAAGTTTGCCTAAAGTAGTCTGGATCATTTCAGGGTAAAGCCTGACAGGTGTCTAGCAAGTCACACTCTGAAAATGGCAAGTTTTGAAGACAAAAATACGTTTTTCCAATACATCGGCCGATATATATTTAATAAAATACATCCTAGAAACGCGTATCAAAACATAAACAGATTTCCCTAACATTATTTATTTGTAGTTACTTAGTTAGGTAGTTCTCACTAAAATAATATGATAATTTGTTTTATTATCACAACAGAAAAGAGGAACATTACAATATATTAAAGTTCTAATGAATAAAATGTATAAAAATACAATCTTAAGATATGAAACTTAAACACAATAATAAAAAAAAAGGTGTTTTCAACAGGAATGTTGTAGAGCGCTTGTGGACAAACTATGCAACACCAACACTCATGACATGGTTGACCGTCTGTTTTTACTTTAATTTTTAAATATTCATCAGAATCATTTTAATGACAAACAAATGATTCTGATACAAGAATATTAAAAAAAATATATAAATAATATCAGCCCACTGATATATTTGTCGGGCTCTAATTGTGCTAACTTTTCTTTTGCGGGGTGCAAATGTTCCACCAAAAAATCGTTCCTTTAGCAGAACCACCGTCACTGCATTTTAAGGTCGCTTAATGACGCTGTCAGGTCTCAGCTTTCCAAAGGGGCGGTGCATGCTAGAAACTCTGCAGGGTTTCCAAACTTTTGAAGACGCCATTTTTTGTTGTCTGTTATTTTGAAAGTGTAAAAGATGGAAATAAAATCTAACTTTTTGTGACATATTATACAAATGTCTAATCTGTCATTTGATGCCTTTTGGAGATTTTTCCATCTTTTCTTGGCTTCTTTATGCACATTAATACAAATTTTTACCTGGGGTGCCCAAACTTTTGAGCCCCACTGTAATGTAATGAATGTCCTCTGTGCTAAGATCAGTGAGATCACTGTACTTTTAAAGACATTGTGAAATTTAAAGCAAAGGTGCCTTTTCCTGAACAGATGTCTAATTTCACCTACTTATATCCAAAAAGTTATTAATGTGCCATAACTCAGTTTCTGTTTGTTAAAAGGTCTTCAGGCACGGTGCCGTTTGCGGGGTTTGAAAAAGATTTGTGTTTTATGTCCCCATTTTTATCAGTTTTGTTTTGTTTAAAGAGAAATATGGTGGATTTTATGAGATTTGAAGCAGCTTTTGCGTCTTTCCTGACGGTTTTTATGAGTTTTTCTTGAAGAGCTATGTGGAACTCCAGCAACTAAGGCGCACAGATGAAGTGCCGAAGTGCATATGGTCCAATAATCTAACCCATATGGTTGAAGTTATTCCTCATGTAAACATCCAATTAAATATGCTCTCTCATTCTCCTCACAGTGTTGATCTATCATTACTGAACAGGTGCTGTTTGAATAGTGAACTGTGTAAATTTTGGAGCTTGCTGAATCTCCCTCCCTTGACGTGGTGTGTGTGTGTGTGTGTGTGTGTGTGTGTGTGTATGTGTGTGTGTGTGTGTTGGTCTGAACAAGAAAAAAAGGGAAGTATTCCAGTCCTTATTCGGATCACTTCACGAATGCTCAATATTGCACAGTGGGAGGGAGACGGTCCGCCCACACCGGATTGATTTTGGTCATCACAGTAGATCACATTGCAGCCTCAGTAAATCTGAATTATGCTGTCACAGTATAACCCACATAAGACTCCCAACTGTGGCGCCGCCCGCTTTACACTGTCCAGGTCTTTAATGTCTAAAGCCCAGTTCAGATGAAAGATCAGTGAAGAGACAAATCTGTTTTGCAGGGAAAGGTTTCAGCGGTCTGAAACGGGCCGTCTTCGCTAAGCCTACCCCAACCCATCATGCCACCTGATGGCCAGAGGCCTGTACTACCAATCAACATCAACAGGCCCTGGATTTCTTTCAGTTCCCCGGCTTCACCTAACCTAACAACCGCTGTCCCGCATAACCTGTGTCACGACGGTGAATAACAACTAGTTCAATCAACCCAGGGTTTCCCAATCCAGAGGCGGTGTTTGCACAGCATAACCAATCACAAACATCTACCAGAGCCGCATATTTTACATAAGAAGAGCAAACTATAATTCCACCTAAATATGAAGAACACAGTCATGGTTTGACAGACAAAAAGAAATACAGTCGCTGCTTCCTAAAATAGGAAGGAACAGTCGCTGTGAATATCACGTCCCCATCCGTCCGGAACAAGATATGACCACAATGACACCTCCATAAACTGTCGTTGCTTTAGCTGATTATATTATCAGTTGCTACCCTGGCCGTGGGAATTGTTTTAGAGCAAATACAAAAAAATTAAAAAACATAATTCAAACCACTCCATTTAAATAATCAGTATTTTTATCATCGTAATACACAAATAGCCTATACGTAATTCCCTCTGCCTAAAATCTATATTTACTTTATTTACTTTTCTCTCTCTCTCTCTCTCTCTCTCTCTCTCAGGAACGGTGACGCCGTTGTCAACCGAGTATTGATTGGTCAGCAGGTTGATCTCTAACATAACCTGCTCCCGACCAGGTTAGGTGTTCAGCATAAGTCACCACGGCAATTGAACCCGGTAACAAGGGATCCACCGTTGTGACGCACCAAACCCTGGGTTGAACCTGAAGTCACCACGTCAATGCCAAATCTTGGGATGGGAATACAAAATGTGCAACTGCTTAAATAGTATGATAAATATATAATTAAACCAATTGTGCAGGTTGCATTTAGTGCAGTATAGTGGTGTCTCAGTCTTACCTAGCACCCAGTGATGACGTGTTAAAGTTTTATTTCCTGTGGTAGGAACGATTTCCTGTAGCGGTCCATGCGACATCAAAGCTGTCGGAGCCCCTTAGATCGTTGGATATCTAGTTGTTGCTATGGAGATTATACACCGTCTTGCCTTTTCAAATTGGTGTAAACTGGCAGGTTTTAGAAAGTTGCAAGTTTCAACAAGTAGACTGTCTGATCACAGCAATTCCATTGGAATTAATTGATTTTACTGCAAACGTCGTGGGGTGTATGTATTCAATCAATTCTAAACTGTAAGTGCCCGATAAGCATTTTCATTTGTAACCTGTATGTGTTAAATATTTACACTGGAATGTCTAAGCTGTGAACTAAATCACTACCACGTTCTCTAGTTCAATACTTGTGCAGATAACAACTGATGGGAAACCCTTTAAAAAGTGACTCTGAACGTTGCTGCTCTGCATTGACTTTACAGCAACAGGTTCCAGCCTGCGTGTGCTCAGCCATCCTTGCTGAAGCCCTGCTTTGCAGCAGTAAAAGTTTTCGACATCCTCTCGCAGTCAGATAATGAAAAATGCATCGACATTGATCTCCTCTCTGTTCCAAATCTCGCGCAACGTCAACTCCCTTGAACAAACTCTCCTCATTCATTTCTGTTATTCCCTCTTTATTCTACCTGATCGCCATTAAAATGTAATCCCGACAGTTAGATACCCCAACATCAAAGCCGCCTCTACCCAAATGAGATGAGGCCCCCTTTCAATTAAAACCGGCTCCTGACTGTTCTTTTGCTGGGCATCGTGTGTTCGTGTATTCCCTGTAACCCTTTCATCACCTGCTCCTCATTAATTCACCTCTCAGGGGTTTCAATCTATTTCTTCTTCGGTTGCTCGTGGGCAGCACCGTAGGTTAGCCTAGAAATTCTATTGAAACCGAGAGTGGTCACAACAGGCCGCTGTCCACATCAGAGCACGTAATGTGGGCTCCGCCTCCATCAGCAATTCCAGCAGGTCACTTTGCTCTGCGAGAGTACAGTGAAAACTGTGTTGAAGACGCCAAAACAGCTCTCTATGCCATTATATTTTACCCTCCTTTCAAATTCATTAAGCAATCTACCGCTGTAGAATCTCTGCTGGATGTCTCCACCAGAGATGGCAAAAGCACTCACTTCTCAAGCAGAAGAACGGATACTTGTGTTAAAAACTACTCTGGTATAAGTAGAAGTACGGATTCAACTTCTTTACTCAAGTAAAAGTAACAAAGTACAGGCTCGGAACATGACTTAAAGTCTAAAAGTAAAAGTTGCCTTGTGAATGAGATAATGAACTGACAGCTACTACATTTTTGAACATGGAGTCTAATAATAATAAATGGAATATGTCAGGCTCACAATGTTTTCTTCATTTTCAATCATGTCGCCGTCCATAATACTACGCTAACGTTACCGCCATTAAGCTGCAGTGATTTGCCGCTGAATCTGTTGAGTCGTCTTGTAGTGGTGCAAAAATTCAAAGTGTTATCTCAAAGTGCAATGTATAGTCTCATCCAATCGGTTTCAACTGAAGTTATTTTAAACTAAAGCAACGAGCCAATTTTGTAAAATGTAAGGTGTAGAAAGTACCGCTATTCGTGTTAGAAATGTAAGGAGTAAAAATAAAAAAGTTGGCACTAAAATAAATAGTAAAGTAAAAATAT
>NC_045746.1:21404359-21407138 GCF_008692095.1 Etheostoma spectabile | reverse complement strand
ACTTGAGTACAGTAACAAAGTATATGTACTTCATTACTTCCCATCTCTGGTCTCCACTGAGAACGACAAAGGTTTCATCTTTGCTAACAAGCATTTGATTCCTCTTGCAAGCACTTCAGCCAACAATGCTAAGTGATGAAGATGAGGAAGCATCTTCATCCTGTCCTAACGACTGCAGACCTGTTGCTCTAACCCCTGTAATGATGGAATGCCTTGAGAAATCAGCTAAGACATACTGTACCTAAATCCTAACCTTTCAGCCAACCTCGATCTGAAGTTTGCTTATCTGTCAAATAGATCTGTGGGAGATGCTGTATCCACCGTATATTGTATAAATAATGGACGACGCTTCCAAGCCTAAAAGGTGAAGCCAACGCCAAATCCAAAATGCCTTCAACCGACATTCTATCTAAGTCACAGCAGGGGGCGACTGCACTGTTTTCAAAATAAAGTCCGTTTCTACAGACGTCTATGGGAAAATGACCCTACTTCTACCTCGGTTTATTACCTCAGTAAACCTTTTCATAATGAGTAGCCTTCTTCAATACAGCACGAGGTTCATTTGGTAAATTATGGTCACAGTCATTTTAATGTATTTTATAGATGATAAAGCAGGGGAGGCTTTAGGCGACGACCAGTCAATCAGGACAGAGGCTTAGCAATGCTAACCATGGCACTGTGTACATTCAAATAGCCGTGAACTTGTTTTTTTGAGTTTTGCATGGGTTTTCGTCTCAAACGTTGACCCTCTCGCTGTGTGTTTTCACTTGAACAAAGTTAACTGGACTATTTTGGTTGCCGAAAAATGTCTTGTTGTTCGATAAATGCGCCTTCTCAAATGATCAGCGCAGCCCAAAAACTGTCATATGCCATATTAAACAGAGATTGTATAACATTTCTCCACATTAAGGAGAGGCAAAGACGAGAGTCTCTGGACCGTTCTGTCGACTGCTGGCAGAGACAAAACTGGGAGGCGATGGGCAAATGTCAATATTGACATTATGCAAAACAGCAAGTTATTCATTATAGGAAGAAAAAAAATTGAATAAATAAAAACACTGGCACATTTGTGTAAGAACACCCATGGCATGAATGTTGTTTGTTGACTTTAGCTCTGCATTTAATACCTTTCTAAATCGCTGTTCAAGGTTAGGGACGTTGGTCTAAAAAAAGATAGGAACATCGTTCAGGACATTTACACCTTCTGCTGCAGAAGACAGGCTCATGGTCTCTTCTCCTTCATCCCTCAGGAAAACGTCTACAGAGAGGTCCAACCTCCTCAAAGCGGTTCCCAGGCGGTTAGATTGTCTTATATTTATGTCACATGTACAGCGGTGCTCATAAGTTTACACGCCCATGTTTAAGTTAACTAAAAGGAAGAATAAAAAAATCATGTTTTGGAAATTTACCTTAATGCCTTAATTAGAAAATGAGGTAAAATCCAACATTCAAGCACACCAGTTTTCTTTGCGAATAAATAATGTATTGTAAATTAATAAATATTCTTCCTTAAAATACAGGGGATGTAAGTATACACCCCCAGATGTTAAATTCCCATAGAGGCAGCTAGATTTTTATTATTAAATACCAGTTATTATTATTATTATTATTATTTCATGGATCAGGATACCATGCATCCTGATAAAGTTCCCTTGGCCTTTGGAATTAAAATAGCCCCCCCCCCCCATATCGTCACATACCCTTCACCATACCTAGAGATTGGCATGGTATACTTTCCATAAAATCATCTCTCAATGCAAATCAAACCAGCTATTAGTCTAACTGAAATAAAACCAATTAAAGGTTGGATTTTACTGAATTATTTAGTCAAGGCATTAAGCTAAATTTCAAAAAAATTTTGTCAACTTAAGCATGGGCATGTAAATTTATGAGCACCACTGTATACATTTTAGGTCTAAGAGAGCCAGGGAAGATGCATTTCATTGCACTGGAATTGTAAAATTGTACTTTTTAACATGACAATACACTTAGACTTGACCTACATCACACGGCCCAAAGGAGGACATTTATAAGTAATCTCTGGTCATATCTTTCGACTCCACTATCTTTACAGGGGATCCACATCTGCCAGTGATTAAACGGTTCGGTAGCTTTAAAGATTAGCTCGGAATCATATTACTTTTTATTAATTGACTTCTCCCTCGTAGTCTGGAGTGAACAAAAACTATGCCTCTAAAATGGAATTGAAAGGATGAATGGCCAACGTCTCAATTCAATTCTGAAATTTAATCAAATTGCCAATTAACTGTATTAGCAGGGGGAGGCGACATGTTTGGAATTGATGGATTCCAGTTGCTCCTCTTTATTGTTCTTGGTGTAACTGTAGGACAAGTGAAGTCTTCTGAGGATGACCTTCATTGAGTAATCTGCCAATTAACTTTGAATTAGACTTTGATGCTGAGTACTTTACCTGCGTATGTAAAGTACTAGGCATGAATGGGAGCAGATAATGGGAGGAGAGTATACACTTAAAATGAGCAAATTTGTGTACCGTGTCTGATCAAAAGAGGCCTTCCAGACTGGACCCCCCCAACACATCTACAGAAACCCAGGAAACTCTCCCCCATCTGTCCCTCGCTCCACCCTCCCCCCATTTATCCCTGTCGTACACTGTAAATAATGCCTGTGAAATCTACAGTTATTTCCTTTAGATTTCAAAGTAACATTACAGTATACGATTTTTACAGTACAATGCTGTAAAGTTTACATTACAACCTTGTCGACATGACAAAGTCACAGTAGTCTAAGTATTACAGTT
>NC_045746.1:21372730-21404349 GCF_008692095.1 Etheostoma spectabile | reverse complement strand
TAGTCAAAGCATTACTGTAAAATAAATCCCAACATGGCCACTATAGTACTGTAAATTGTAAAGTAAAATACTGTATTTTTACTTTTTTATCTGATGTTGTATTTGTTTTGTATTTTACAATGAATACATAAAATACTGTAAGTGGAAGTACACTACCTTTACAGTAAAAAGACTTCACAGTAACTTGCTGCCAATTGTTGCCAGTATTTAACTGTACATTTTACGTTTGTTACAGTGTAGTTCATGTGTTAAAATGGGGTGGACAAAAGCACTGAGTAATTAAAAAAGAAGAAATGGTAAGTCAAGGCTCTTATTGTTATTTTATGTATGGCACATGGCAATGCTTTTAACTGCTATTGCTAACAATGGCTAACCTGGCTAAAGTCTCCATGACTCCATGTTACTGGACCGCATTAATTTTGCGAAAACTTCTGCTTTATTGGCCTCTAATACAGTTGGCATATTAGCTTTTGCTTGATCTTTAATTTTATCATCTGGCTAAATAAAAACCCGTTGTTCTGATATCTAAAACCTGAGTCCTTGTGTCTACCTTCTGGGTCCCATTCACAATGCTTATATGATTATGTCGTTTACACCTTTCGCAGCTGCAACATCACCGGGGTAAGAAACAGGTTTGAGGCTGTAGCGAGAAACACAAGTTTAACAAGAACGCATCTGGAGGATAAATGTCGCGCGAGAAAGAAATCTGATTGTGCCTCGGAGGAGTTTTTGTGATGTTCAGAGGAGGATCACAGCGGCTCCTGACATGTGAAGATGGCGTCATTGATTCCCGAGAGTCCTAGCACTGCTCCAGATCAGGAGGCAGATCATGATGGGGGAGGAGGGGGAGGAGGGGAAGGAGGGGAAGGAGGGGGAGGAGGTGGTGGTGGGATAAAAAAAAAAAATGTATGAATACATGTGGCTGTGATGTTGGATTTGGATGCATTTCAGAAAAGCACACCATATGCACTTGTCACTGAGTGGATAATCCAGAGATATGCGGGATCGAGGTTAATCTGTGGTTAAAAATGAAATGGATTCAGAACATATCAAGACACAATATCTCTCCCTCAGCATGTTTGGGTTTTTTGCCAGCGCAGCACATTTTGTTGAAGGGACAAAGTCACGACGACTTACTTGAGAGTCCAGACATTAAAGCCCGTATGGATATTCCTTCCGGCACAGTGTATCCTCTTTCACCTTTCTTTCAGCCTTTCTTTTGCATGACAGACAGTGGACCTTTGGAAGGATCATGTATCATTACATGGGATTATCATGTCTTTGCATGCTGGTATCTCTTGGGATTACAGGGAGATTACTTCATTTTTTTTAACTACTAGCCCCCCCCCCCGCATGCCAGATCTGCTTTTATCTTTTCCATCCGGCAGTTTTTGGTAAGACGCTGAATCTCCGCCATCCTGAGTGTTTATTTCCACTTCCTCCTCATGAGTAAAACCTGGGATTTATAAGCATCCCTCTTTCTTTATTCCATCTTTTCAAAAACCAATTTTTTTATACTGATTACCAAATAAGCTTTAAAATTCCCTCAACACTCAATAGATGTGGCTGGTTATGTGTCCCTAAGGCTTTGAATAAGGCCATGCTGTATAGGAAACCAAACATAATGAATGCAGCAAGCTACACTGAACAAAATTATTAAAGCAACACTTTTGTTTTTGCCCCCATTTTTCATGAGCGGAACTCAAAGATCTAAGACTTTTTTTTCCTATTTACACAAAAGACTTATTTCTCTTAAATATTGTTCACAAATCTGTCTAAATCTGTGTTCGTGAGCACTTCTCCTTTGCCGAGATAATCCATCCACCTCACAGGTGTAGCATAGCAAGAGTAATGTGCTGTATTTATATAGCGCTTTTCAGTCTTAACAACTGCTCAAAGGCGTTACATCACAGGAAACATTCACACATTCACAACACATTCTACACCGTGGCCGGGCTGCCGTACAAGGTGCCACCTGCTCATCAGATAAAAATTCATACACATTTACACTCCCATGCGCAGCACCGGGGGCAACTCGGGATTCAGTGTCTTGCCCAAGGACACTTCGACAATGACTGCAGGGGCGAGGGATGAACACCAAACCTCGAGTGGCGGCACCACTCTACCACTGAGCCACAGCCGCCCCAAGATGCTGATTAGACAGCATGAGTATGGCACAGGTGGGCCTTAGGCTGGCCACAATAAAAGGCCACTATACAATGTGCAGTTTTACTGTATGGGGGGACTGCAGTCAGGTAGAGAGAGAGAGAGAAAGAGAGAGAGAGAGAGATAGAACCCCAGACCCCCGCCCCAATACAGTAAAACTGCACATTTCAGAGTTGCCTTTTATTGTGGCCAGCCTAAGGCCCACCTGCAATAATCATGCTGTCTAATCAACATCTTGATATGCCACACCTGTGGATGAATAGTGGATGGAGAAGTGCTCACTAGCACAGATTTAGACATATCTGTGAACAATAAATGAGAGAAATAAGCCTCTTGTGTACGTAGAAAAAGTCTTAGATCTTTGAGTTCAGCTCATGAAAAGTCGGGGCAAAAACAAAAGTGTTGCGTTTATAATTTTGTTTAGTGTATTATGGGATGCTAAGGACATGTTATGATGACAACGCCATTATGGAATCGACAGGTTACATGGAATAAAGAGAATGAAAAATGATGCATGGAAATCTTGTCACCAAAAAAGATATGTGAAGCCAACATACAAACAAAACAAAATGAGATAATGTATTGCATGCTAATTGAAGCAATAATCGAACATTTGGGGAAATACGACTATTTGCCTTCTCTCGGACAGAGAGAATATTAATATTAATGTGTGTGTTCCTGGACTGTGTGGATTGGACTGGAACTGACCACAGCCCAGTGCTGTGGGACTCGAGACATTTTACTATTGTCTCGGTCGTGAGACATTTTTCTAGGCACCGGGGCTCCGTGCAGCGCTTAGCACCGCCCAAGATGATTGTGATTGGTTTAAAGAAATGCCAATAAACAGAGTTTTTCTCCTATCACAGGAATGCTGTATGGACTAACCAGACTGACCTTGCCCTGATACTTTCTTCCTACCCACTGCCCAAAATGAGATTGATATCCATCGTCTCGTCTTACTGTTAATAAAGCCAATAGTCTATTTCCCAACATGCTGAAACATTTCTTTAAAACCGCCTTGTCCAACATGGTAGGAACCATCTCTTTTTCCCTCTCTCTCCCTCTTAGCATATCTGTCTTTCCAGCCTGTCATCCCCCGCATGTATCTATATGGTTTCACTGACCCCTGCAGTTACAGCACACCCCATCAGAGAAATGATATGGATGTGACTGGCTAAGTGTGTTTACCAGGAAAAATGGTGGGTATTTTTGGAATCGCTTACACAAGCTATTATCCAGCACCAGAACAGGTTGATCACCTTGAGGAAAAGGTGAAAGGAAAAGTTCAGTTATCAAACTCTCACTGGCTTCCTGGTGCCCTGGGATCAATCGATATGATGGGGTTTTTTTCGGCCTTCTATTCCCACTTTTGTTCAGACTTTTTTTCCTTGTCCTGTTAACTACTTGCTGGAAAGGCGAGGCAGCACCTCGACACCTTATTGCCAGTTAGGATGCTACAGTAAATGTCTCTGGATCGATATGGTTGTTGCCAATAGCAGTGCACTGTACCGGGTCCCTCACACTGCTCTGCTCATTAGACATGTGTCTGACCTACAGGCAGACATGGGCTCCCTGGTAGCAGATGGAGATACCTGTAGCACACATACTCGCACATTGTTCTGCCGCACATCTGTCCAGCTCCAAAAATGCAAAAACAAGATCTACCTAACGATCATCAAGCAAGACAATCTTCAACTCCCAACTTAAAGGTCATTTTATAAATTTTCTAGCTCATATTTCTGACAAAATGGCTTCATTGCTGAACTGCAGCCTGTTTCACACAACGTGAGTACAGAGAGTAGTACCACCATCTGCTGGAGAGACTCCTCATATCAGATAATGGCCATGACAACAAGGTCATAGTTTTGAATTTTCAATTAGTTCTTCATCTTATTTCAGTTTTGACTTTTGTATTTTGTTGCAGTCAGTTGTCAAAGTGTGTTTGCTAGTTTTACTTTAGTTTTTAGAAAATATTAACATTTGTTTTTTTGTGTGTTAAATCAGAGGATCTCTATCAGATTCAGCTGCTCTGATGTTTCTGCATTCAATGATACTTTCACATCTGAACTATTGTATCACTAGCTGGTCTATGTCGGGTACTATTACCTTAAAACCAGTTGAGCTTCTGTACAAGAAGGCGTTTAAGACTGGATTAAAAACCTCTCTCTTATCATCATTGCAATATCTTAGAGAAATATAACTTACTGAGTTTTGATAGTTATTGTAAATTTTCTTCTTTGTGCTTAATTTATAAAGTACTACATGGCCTGGCGCCACCTTCACTGCTGGAGTTTATTAAATAAAGACACACTCGGATCACTAGAGCTGTTGGAAACAGGGACTGTGAGGTTCCTTTCAGAAAAACCTTCAGCCATAATGCCCTATCTATTAAAGGTACTGCATTATGGAACACACTTCCCCCAACTATACGGGAGCGTCCCACTTTGGCCTCCTTTAAGAGCCAGGTAAAGCTGTGGCTTAGAGCTAACCAGCCGTGTAACCACCGCAAACTTGTGTTTAAATTTTAATTTCTACAAGTGAATTGTTTTGGGTTTTTCTTTCTTCTTGTTTTTATATACAAAATGTTACTATCCTATGTCTTTTTACTGTAACTCCAACCTGCCTATTGGACTGCAGATGGAAATTAGCCCTCAGGCTACAATCTGGCACAGTTACGTGTACTGTTGTGCTTGTTCATCAATGTGCATTGTCCTGAATTAAAAAAATAAGTAAATAAATTAATAAATAAATGAAGTATATTTAGTTTTAACAGTAGTTTTAGTTGGTAATGTCCCAGAAGTGCGTAGCTACATATACGTTCAACCTACCTGCTTTGAGTACTTTATAGGAATGGCCGTGATTATTAATGTTTGATCTACTTTTGTGTCCCATGTGAAGCAATTGCGTCACAGCACAATCAACTGGAATGTCAATGCCAAAGCAGTTCAATTTTTGTAAAAACAATAAATAAATAATAATAAAAATGACTGAAATGACTTGTATTCATTTTTATTTTATTTATGTTAGTTTCTTCTTGTATTAGTCCTAGTTTAAATGTTTAGTTTTTATTTAGTTTTGCTTTACTCAAAAGCTTTTCCACTGCTCATTTTAGTCTTCGTTTTAGTTTACTATAACAACCCTGCCAAGTGTAGAAATGGGAGAAATAATGGAAATTAGGTAAATATTTATGACCTAATATGTTGCAGTATACGGCATATGTGAACGTTTATGAAAGATGCCACGGCCTATTACTCATTCACAATGAATTCTGACAGAACCCGGTTTCAAAAAGGAAAGAAAGGTCTATTAAAAGAGCGACGGAAGACCTGTAATCTCTGGAATATGCCGAAAAATCTCTGGCAATTACAGTCCCTGTAGGAATTGTATTTTATAAAGATTACACTGAGAGATTTCCTGTAGAGTGTTAGACACTAATTGTGGAGCAGACATGCACATCTGTCGGAGAGGATCTCACTCCATCCCAGTGACGAGGGAAGTTTTCATTTTAAGAAGTTGGAAGTCGTCTACTTTATAACAGGCTGGATGTCAGCAACATAACATCTGGTTCAGAACAGCTGGAGAGATCTGGTTGGTGAAGTCTAAAACAGCGCGTTTTAAAGTAAAAGTTAAATTCTTTAACTGAGCTTTTACAATAGTAATTCTAACATTGGCAGTGAGCATAATAACATCAGGTTATTAGTGATGAGTCATTAGTAAAATATCTGAGGCTCGGTAAGAACTTCAACTCTGAGAAAATCCTCCCGGTGATGTCACCCGAGTAATCTCAGTTTGGCTTTCATTACAGAAAACAGGCTTTACAGACTGGGCATGTAACGATGTAGACATTAAAGGGATATTTCACAGTTGGAAAGACGAATGTATCTCTAAATTGGATCACTTCTTGTAGAAAAAATGTGAATTTCTTTTAGAAATTTGTGCCTTATAGGCCGAGAAAAGCCAGAAAATGTGGTTCTGGCTTATGTGGATGAAAGACACCAAATCCCAGAATGCACTTGCTTCGCTTCTCTACCGGTCCACTTACAGTGAGGCCTTCAACTCTAGCGTGTTTTATTGTCATTTCAACCAAATACACAAAACAACATTTTACCATGGCTCAAGTGGTGTTACACATTTAAAATATATGAAAAATGACATTACATTAAAAACGACATAGGAAACAGGCTACATGTGGGCTAGGCTGTGTAAAGTTCAGCTAACGCGTTGCTAGCATTAGCGCTTGGAGTGATGTTAACACAGAGTACAAACACAGCCGTGAATTTGCGTGGAATGTAAAATGGTCGGCATTTAACAGTCATAAACTCCACTCCAGTCATGGCCGTCCACCTAGCTGAAACTCCCTTTCCCCGGCTAGTAGCATTGGGCGACACTGCTGGCTGAGGCGCTGGTCTCCGTAGCAGGCAAAGCTTGCATAGTGTGTTGAGTATATCGTCTGTAATAAAGTTTCCTGCATATTCTCCAATCTGTATCCCGGTATTACACATGTGCCGTAGTTTGAATGCACATAATTGTTGTGAAAGTTTGCTGCTGAAAAGAGATAGCTGTAGCTTAGCTCCAAGATGGCTGACACTCAACTCGCTTTGGGTAAAGAGTCCAACCCCCTAAAGACGGGTTGAAAACATGCAGAACTAGCTGGCTTGTAGTCCACAGCCTCTCAAAGTCTCAGGGGGACATGATTGAGAGAAGCACTGTCATTCAAAAATACTACCGGGTTTCTACTGATACAAAGCTCAATGCTAATCGGTGAAGTATCCCTTTAACCAGTCAGGGAGGGTAAAATGAATAGATATATTTTGAAATGCATTATGGTAAGTGTAGGATCCGGTGTTTTATGCTATTGACTCATATTAGGGATTTAAATGTCAGCAAAGCTTGTCCTGTGCTCCACTGATTTTGAGCATTCCTTTTAACCGTGCTAGCTGCATAGCAACAGAGAGATGAATGGCGGTCAGTGTAGACGGCTCCAGCCATCGCCATCTTGGCCGTGCCTAGTCTCAAATTGCCAGTCCTTCCTCCCCAGCAACAGAACACTCAGATCGGACAGATAGTCTGGCTAGCTGTCTGGATTTACCCTGCAGAGATCTGAGGACCAGGTAACCACAGTCCTCAGAAATCCACCGGAGGTTAGAACGCCGGAACTTCCAGCCGCACCGGAACAATCCTGAAAATGAAACGTTGTTGATAAAGACTAGGCAGTGCCTGAGTCCGCCTGCCACCGAAGGTGGAGCATGGGTGGAGCTGAGGCCGGCTGAATGACGCCTGGTTGCTGAAAGACGAGCCCTGTCTCTCAAAGCAGCTACACTCTTAAATTATGCCTAAATGTAAGCCTATTTATAATATTTAAGATTCAAGATTTTTTTACTGTCATACCACAGTACACTGTAGTCCGAAATTACGTGCAACCTTCACATCTTAAAAATAATCCAGCACAGAAACAATTAAAAACACCGTGGAAAGGGCGAGTTATTATTTATGTGAATTAAAATAATGAAATGCTTTTATGGGTTTGTAGAGCATATATATATATATATATATATATATATATATATATATATATATATATATAATATTTAATATAAATAAAGTGGTGCTCATAAGTTCCCATGCTTAAGTTGACTAAAAAGTAAATAAAAATAGAACTTTATCTTAATGCCTTAATTAGAATTAAAATAGAAATTAAAATTGCCCCCACTATCACATACGCTTCACCATACCTAGAGATTGGCATGGGAGACTTTCCATAAAATCATCTCTCAATGCAAATCAAACCGGCTATTAGTCTAACTGAAATAACACCACGCCAATCTCTAGGTATGATGAAGAGTATGTGATGATGTGAGGGGGAGAGGGGGGGGCTATTTTAATTCCAAAGGCCAAGGGAACTTCATCAGGATGCATGGTATCCTGATCCATGAAATAACTGACCTTTAAAAATAAAAATCTACCTCTTTGGGAATTTAACACAGGGGTGTGTTTACTTATGTCCACTGTATTTTAAGGAAGAACATTTATTTATTTGCAATATATTATTCATTCACAAAGAAAACTGGTGTCCTTAAAGGTTGGATTTTACCTCATTTTCTAATGAAGGCATTAAGATAAATTTCCAAAACATGATTTTTTTATTCTTCTTTTTAGTCAACTTAAGCATGGGTATGTAAACTCATGAGTACATAGCGTCTAAAAAACAGAAAAATATAAATATCTAGATACTAGATACATACAGTTGGAGAGAGTGCAAATAAAAGAGTATAAAGAGTATAAATATCCGTATTTAGAGGGATATAGTGCAGTAGAGAATAAGGTGCATTCCAAACAGAGTATTTTGACCATGAATAGTCCCATTGATTGGACTGCTCTAGTGTTTGGGTGTTCACCAGTCTGACAGCTGTGGTGGAGAACCTGGTGTTGAACCTCGCGGTCCTTGCTCTCAGAAGCGTATATACGGCTGAGTGATATATATATTCCCCCTTAGAGTTATCATAAATGGGGACATTGGCTATAGAGACTCAACCTGTTTTTGGACCAGGCTGTAATCATGTTTAGTTCTGCTGTAGAGTTGGGCATCTTTACATTATTAGGGATTGACTCTCTTTTGTAACCAGCCTCACGTGGACATTCACATAACTGCAGTTTTGGGCACTTTATTGTTTTAAGAGCTGGCAAAAATGCCGTACCAAATTAAATGGATTTCCGCAAGTTAGACAGGGTGCGTGAGTTTCTCTGCAGCTTTTGACCTACTGCTCCCCGCTCAGAGACACTTGAAAATACATGCTTATCTCGCCTAAATGTTTTACCAAAAAAAGTGATACAGCTCCCACATACTTTGGCCCTCTGGGATGTGCCTGAGGTCATCGGGAAGTTAACACTCTCAGTTTTTTGTTCCAAGTGTCAGTGCGATTCTAGACCTTACTGACACAGAGCTACAGAGGTTAGAATGGAGAATTTCTATTTCCGTCCAAGTAAAGCATCTGTAAAATGATTTAAAAACACTACTGTAAGCATATCAGATGGGCTACACACAAAACTAGTACCACAGCCACATGTCTCAACTTGATACGGAAGAAGTTATTTCTGCAAATATGTCTAATTTCCTTTAAGAAAAAAAGCCAAAAAAGTGCAAAATACAAAACTTCTCAAATACAAAAACCCATCCACATCACTCACACACATACTTGAAATAACTATGTACATACATTTATAGAATTAAGAGTCTTAAAATTATCGGTCTACAGAAAACATCACATCTGAAATTCTCTAATTAGCGTCAATGCATGTTCCAGTTTTTGAACACTGTCTTAAAATTGGTATTCATTGAATATCATATCAGAGTAGGACAGAAAGTGAGTTTATAAAGCCAAAAATGACTGTTACTATTACTTTACATGCCCCATTCTGGTGACTTTGTGTTATGGAGCAGTGGCGTATATAGAAAGGAGGGTAGTCTTCACTGTCTGCTGGTCATTATAACACACTTCGGTTGTTCAGTCAGATCAGCCTTTCAAAGAAGAGACTTTCCAACACACATGATTGTGCATGGAAGATCTGTGGCGGATCTTTCACTCTTTCAGATTAAAAGATAGAAGGACATCTTTCAAAGCAGGTTCAGCTCTGCTGTGTTTGTGCTGCTTTATCCTTGTGATGCTTAAGTGTGAAATCCTGCACATTAGTGTCATGGGAGATAATGAGCCCACGTGAGATCTGATTACCTTCCAACACCGACACTTTCATGCAGCAATAATTACTCCCACTGGCAGCTTTGTAATTGACGACGCCTGCCCAAAGTATTACTCTGGGACTAATGGTTCCCCTCCATCACAAGGCAAACAATGGAATGAACACCGCTTCAATCAACTGAGAGTGATGGATTTAATGACAAGATCATTTCATCCCTCCACTTTACGGCTGAGGAGGAGCATCGCATGCAGAATAAGATCGGTCTCGGAGGGGGATGCGTTTGTGCGAGAGCTGAGCTGTAAACAGGAGCGCTGCTTTTATTTGCTGCGATTTCATTGCATTTGATGATAAGTGAATGTGACCAACCAATTGCCGTTAACTTGCAGCAAAATGAAATGCATTACTATGTGTGAGCGCGGCTCCCTCATCAGTTTGCTCCGACGGAGTGATGTCTTTAGGGTCGGGGTGGAAAAATGAGCTTTATTGATTTCAGGAAAGGGAGGAAAAAGCAAGTAGAGGGACTCCAACCGGCCTCTGTTGGATCGTGAGTTCAACATGCAGTGACAAATGGACGGCGGAATGAGAAAGAACACCCTGAAATCAAATTGAGTATGGATTGTTGTGGCCTGGATTTATAGCTTTGGGGTATCCCAAAACCTGGAAGTCATAAATTGATGCAGTTGAAATGGGGCGTCAGTGGGGGATTGCTGCTATGATTCGTTTGCTGCGCGTGTCACTGACCGACAATACAAATGGCGAGTCATTGTTGTCCCACAACAGGGCTCGTTAATAGAATATACACAGACAGAAGTTAAAGGCCGTGACAAATCTGCCTCTGTGGACCCTGCGGCTCCCAGAGCCAGGAAACTGCCAAATACCTGCACACGGCACAAGCACCACTTAGGGACACTGACAGGGTGACAGCCTGGCTGGGACCAGTAGACCTGCAGCTGGAGCAGGGGGCTTCCATGTTCTTTAGGCCAGGGACCCCTTAGCTGAAAAAGAGACGGAGCAGGGACCCCCTACTACATACGTGTATTGTATACAATTGAGTTGCATATTAAACTGGGCCAAATAGATGAAAATAATATATATATACACCTCATGTTTTGATGATACCATACTTGTACCTTAATGGTTGAATGCACTTACTCGAAGTCGCTTTGCATAAAAGTGTCGGCTAAATTACACTTAATTTAATGTAATGTAATGTATTGTAATGTAATGTAATGCATTGTACTGTAATGCAATGTATTGTAATGTAAAGTATTGTAATGTAATGTAATGTGATGTGATGTAATGTATTGTAATGTTATGTAATGTAATGTAATGCATTGTAATGTAATGTAATGTAATGTATTGTAATGTAATGTAATGTATTGTATTGTAATGTAATGTATTGTAATGTATTGTATTGTAATGTATTGTATTGTAATGTAATGTAATGTATTGTAATGTGATGCATTGTAATGTATTGTATTGTAATGTGATGTAATGTATTGTAATGTAATGTAATGTGTTGTAATGTATTGTAATGTATTGTAATGTATTGTATTGTAATGTAATGTATTGTAATGTAATGTAATGTAATGTATTGTAATGTGATGTATTGTAATGTATTGTATTGTAATGTAATGTATTTTAATGTAATGTATTGTAATGTGATGTATTGTTATGTAATGTATTGTAATGTAATGTAATGTAATGTATTGTAAAGTAATGTAATGTAATGTAATGTATTTTAATGTAATGTATTGTAATGTAATGAATGTAATGTAATGTATTGTAATGTGATGTATTGTAATGTATTGTATTGTAATGTAATGTATTTTAATGTAATGTATTGTAATGTGATGTATTGTTATGTAATGTATTGTAATGTAATGTAATGTAATGTATTGTAAAGTAATGTAATGTAATGTAATGTATTTTAATGTAATGTATTGTAATGGAATGTAATGTAATGTATTGTAATGTAATGTAATGTAATGTAATGTAATACACGGGGAAGGCACAGCTTAACTGGTTGGCTATCATAGTGGCTACCTCACCTATATGCTTATCTTCATGTGAAAACAATTTTTTTCACATATAGGCACATTTATCTTGGCAATTCATATTCCAAACCACATCTTTTTAAATATTTTCCCATTCAACAAAAAATAGGATTCAATATATCTTCATGTTTTAGTATTTATCTTCAGAATTCCTTTGCCAAACAAAAGATAATTCAATTTTTTTTTTCAAAAGCTGGGTAGTTTGTGGCTATGGATTCCATTGATTGTATTAAATGTCTTTTTTTATTTCATTTTCCTTTTTTACATATGTACTGTATTTATCTGTTTTGTACTTAACTTTATTAACCCTTGTGTTGTCTTCATGTTCGGGACCCTCTGGTGTCCCTCGGGTCAAACCGACTCATTTGGGGCTTTTTAACCAATTCTGAAATAAAATTTTACTTCATAATCTATCAACAAATATTGTCTTTATCTCAATTTCAAACAATTGAGATAACATACAGTATATGTTCATGGAAGACAATCAGTCTCTACTGGAACACAATTAAAAATGGAAGTGGGGTTGGGTTTTTGTCATGTTATAATTCATGTTAAAAATCCACTATGAAAAAACCCATAAGTGGTCATTTCCAGAATACTTTCGGAATTGAGTCAGGAATACATGTTTAGCACAGAAAATAAGGTAAGGCTGTTGATTTTCAGGAAGAAAAAAAAGTATACTGAGGCTGTGGCTCAGTGGTCGAGTGGTTGCCTGCCAATCGGAAGGTTGGTGGTTCGATCCCTGGCCCTGCAGTCCCATGTCGAAGTGTCCTTGGGCAAGACACTGAACCACGTGTTGACCCCGATGCATCGGAGTGTGAATGTGTGTGTGTGTTTATCTGTACGGCGGCCTCGGCCACTGTGTGTGAATGTATGATGTAAAAGCGCTTTGAGTAATTGTTAAGACTAGAAAAGCGCTATATAAATACAGCACATTTTTCTTCTTGTAAAAATTTGAAATGGGTCAGTTTGACCCAAATATCATATCATCATTTGTTGTTTTTTTTAAATATCAGTATTGCTATCTCTCCTTTTGTTTCTATTTAAAAAAAAATCATTTTTAGAGATGTATCTGTTCATTATGAATATTGTTTATTCTTAACTGAGTTACTAACAGTTATTATCACCATTACTCTATTCACTATTATCACTATTAGATCTCTTTATCTCTCCATGTGTAGATGTATTTACCTATGCACATTTACCTGTCTGGAAATGGGACTTCCAAACTGCTGACCCATAAATATCAATGAATGAATCATTCTCATATGTAACCATTCAATGAATCAATGAACAAAACAATGAAGAAAATAAACTATAACCATGGGCAGCCTACCATATATATAAGAATATATGGTTTAACTAAGATGTTGTCCCATTAAAACCCATAGAGCACTGTAAGTTGATCATGTCTGCCATCAGGTTAAACTTCTCAGTTGGAACAATGTGCAGTAATACTTAGACAACGTGTACTAATATGAGTTCAGAACTTGAGTCATATTATTCGGAGGCATCTTAAATGTGCATCTTTGTAAATTGCCTGTGACAAAAACCAATAACTTCTGGAGCGTATACTCTTAAAGTACAATATTAGGAACTACGTCAATGTTGATGTCCCTCTAGAGTGATGTCCATCGTAAAAATGAAATCCTGTTTTCTCCAGTGAGGATATTTGCAAATTAAGTATTAAAATCAGACATTTAGTATGTTGATATAGTTCCCAATCCAAGAAAGTGTTAATCAAGGTTTTTTGTTTTTTTTAAACTACATTTTAATTGACTGAGCCCATCAATACTTGATGTCTGTTACAATAGAAAAGGTGAACCTAGATTAAAGTGGAAGTAAACTGTCATTATTGATAGGAATACTGGAGAATATAAAATCAAGTAAAAAAATAAATAATTAAAAACTGAAATCGAAAGCTGTTGCAAAAACACAAACAAGATAATTATGCAAAAGGAACATTTTTATTGTAACATCATATCAGTTTATAATAATACTATGCTATATATATATATATATATATATATATATATATATTTGTATTTATATTTTTACATAGAACACAAGCTACTAAGGAATACATACAGTACAGTCAGCAACATAGAAAAATATTTGAGTAGTATTGGCACGGATGAAGTAGTATTTACTGTACTTTACATTCAGCAAAAGAAGTGCAGAATGAAATAAATCCATGTTCCTCACAGTATCATACATGTTGGTTTTTTTACATTCAGTTCAAACGCATGGAGGGTGTTCCAGGAACGAGCAGACACTGATAGCACGCACACACACACGCACACACACACACACACGCACACACACACACAAAATGGACTCTCAGTAAAGGGCAATTGAATACAAAAAGGTTCAAGTCAGCTAGATTTGAAGGTTGACAGCACTTGCAAGGATCTATGGATCGCCTCGAAATTCCCTCTCAGTCACACGCATTCTCACAGACGCATTTAGTAATTCAACCCAAAACATTTCTCTCTACAGAATGGAGATCAGCGTAATATTGGAGACTCCCCCCCAAAAACAAAAACGTCCGCAGACATTGCTTGTACAAGCAGCAAGAAATGCTGACCTATATTTCTCGTGGCGGGAGCAAAGCAGGAAGTAATGCGATGAAATAAAAGAGCTTTCCGCATAACCTTAAGGAAGTGAATTGTCTTTTTTTTTTAACCCAAAACCACGACTTTTCTCTCAAATTTGTTTGCTCCGTGAACATAACCGAGCTGCGACGGTGGCAAGATTTTTTGTAACTTTACGAACTCAATGCCATGTGCGTAACTGGAAGTAAAATAACGCGTGATTTTAACCCCAACCGCGACATTTTTCTAAACCTAACCTTGTAGTTTCGGTACCTAAACATCGCCAAACTGGGACCATTTCACACCGTTAAAGACGGGTTTAAAATCGCGACCTTTACGTTCAAAACCGCGAGCGTCGTTCTCTGGTTTAGATATGAGTTTGAATTGCATGTGAGGTTGTACTTCTGCTATCACTAGGGGGGCTTACCCTAATCCCTCAAATAAAGACAGGTAGCCGATTAAAAGCCGGGCCTCTGATAGTGGTCATCACGGACAAATAAAGGCCGGCCTCAAATTGAGGCTGGAGAAAATATGCCTGGAAGATCTTAGCAATGGAATTCCTAAAAAAAAAAAAAAAAATCACATTTTAGTTGCTATTTGTAAATATATACTTTATGAATGTAACTGTGTTAAACAGGCTTATGTATCGGTCCTATGCCGTTGAATTGAATCAAATCAAAATCCGATCATGGCAGGCTCTGTGATATCCGTAAATATAGTTTTCCAAAAATTTGATCCAATATCATATGGTGATCAAACGTGTGATTTACACCCCTCCTAATACTGTGCCTTTAAGAGAAACCTTCCACACACAGCCATCCATCTCATGAAACAATATCAAACCTGTATTTGCCCTTGAAGGGGGCCAATCTCAATGCCACAAACACTTTTTCCCTCCATCGATTCCCGCTGACCCCGTTGGGTAAACACACGTGGCCCTAAACGCAAACAAGCTCAGGCCTTATCCATATACACTGTGTGTTTGTGTTGAGAAATGATGCATGATGCATGGCAGCTCCCACAGATTGCTTACGCAGCTTTGCTTAGTGGCGTTCAGAGAACGATCTCTGCGTCCTGAAGGAGCCCATTTGATTCCAGTCAATCACGGTGACACACTGCTTACTGTGCAGCGCCGTAGCAACAGCACCGGAATAAAAAAATAAATAAGTAAATAAGAGCACTCTGCGATGCTATGTTTTGTACTCTTTGAAGCCGGTACAGTGCTTGAATGGCAGGGAGAGACAGCTGTGGTCAATTAACACGCATGCAGGATGCAACCTTTAGAAGAATAACAGCTATTTGGATTTTGTAAAGCTAGTAAGGATGCTTGATTCATGGGGGGGGGGGATCCTAATCACGATTGTTTTGAACAACGTTGAAATCGGGATTAGTTAACAGGATTACTCATTTTAATAAATGATTCAATTTAAGGATCAGTAAAAACATTACATTACATTTAGCTGATGCTTTTATCCAAAGCGACTTACAATTGCTATATACACATACAGATATATAAATGTATATACACATACATATACACATGTATATACATATATACACATACATATATACATATATATATATACATACAGTACATATATACACATACATATATATACTGTATACATATACTGTATACACATAAAATATATACACATACGTATATATACACACACACATACATATATACATACAGTACATATATACACATACATATATATACTGTATATACATATACTGTATACACATACATATATGCACATACGTATATATACATACATACGCATACATATATATACTGTATATACATATATTGTATATACATAGGGCTGCACAATTAATCGAATTTTAATCGCGATCACGATTTGGACTCCCACGATCAAATTGCGTGATCGAGCGATTATTTTTTATAAAGCGTCATTTCATAACGCTCGCGGTTTTTTTGCAAAGCCAATCTCCCGCTCCGTAAAGCCTTCTGCTCATGAGCCTTCGAGTAGTTCACTGCACCCCGTGCAGCTTATTTTCTAGATGAACGTCCCAGAGGACAGAGTAACGAGGAAAACTCAACAGATAGCAGTCGGTTATACCAGTCTCAAGGTTTACCAGTTTACCAGTAAACGCAACATTATGTCCCGTGACCCCGTCTGTTGTTTTTCCGACAACAGTGCTGACCAGTGCTAGTCGTGCTAGTTAGCGTCTGTTAGCTGTTAGCTCCCGACGCACCGTGCTTATGTCCTCGCATCCGCGCAATGCTGTTTATATGGATATGGTTTAATTTTGCGTTACATGACCCATTTTCTTCTGTAATGCCGTGCCTGTGTGGGATCTTTCTACGCTCTCTCCTCTACTCTCTCTCCTCTACTCTCCCGCCCCGCCGCACAGCGCCGCCGGTTCAAACTTCTGACTTTTTGTCTACAAATTTATTTTTTATTAACACGCTGTATATTGTAAATATGAGGGTTAAACCTGTATTTGTACCAGTGTTTCCATGGTAACTCTGCTATCGCGGCCGCCACGGCGAAGAACACAGAAAAGTTATTGAATGCAGCTAACTTCAGTTGGTAGAGTAACAGCGTGAGACGGAGCTGCTGGACCTGGCCAGAGATGTGACCATGGCCAGAATATCATAGTTCATAAAAATGCAGCGCAGTGAGATACAGACGTTTAACACACGCCGTGTTTATCCGCCATTCGACCCGTGCTGGACCCGTTCATAATGATCAGCCGTCTCTCTGTGAGTAGCGTCCACCACACTCCCTCCCGCAGTTATAAATAGCCTATGTGACAATACAATTTGTTTTGGTTAAAATCAACAAATAATCGTGAGAATAATCGCGATCAAAATTTTGATCAAAATAATCGTGATTATCATTTTGGCCATAATCGTGCAGCCCTATATATACATATACTTTACATACACATACATATATATATATACACACACATGTATATACACACACACACACACACACATATATATATATATATATATATATACACACACACATGTATATACACACACACATGTATATATACACACACACACACATATATATATACATATATATATACATATATACATACATATATATACATATATACACATACACATATACAGTACATACATACACATATACTGCATATATATATATATATGTATATATATATATGCATGCAGTATATGTCTCTGGACCTGCAACTATGGGTTAAATGTCTTGCTCAGGGACACGATGGTTGATGTATTGCAGTGGGAATCGATGCCTGTGTCATATCCACTGCACCGTCACCACCTCCACCTCAAACTGTGAAATTTCACTTAATACTTTTCCCGTTTTTCCATTCCGAACACAGAGACAAAATAAGAGTTTACTCGCAAAACACAATGTGCAAAATAACCCCCTTTCTCCATTTCTCTGTTTTAGTCGTCATTAGGAGCTGAAATCGTAATCACGATTAAAAGTCAATTAAACGTACGGGACTAGTGCAACGCTCGGATGGCCGAGGCTGACAGCCGTGGTCAGTTTTTCCAACACATGCAAGATGCAACCTTCAGATCTCAAGGAGCAGCGCATGTATGAACCAAAAACAAAATAGAAGTTTGGATTTTGTAAAGCTAGTCAAGGTTGACAATAAAGTGCACTAACCATCAAACCAGTGCAAAGGTTAAATATATCTCTCTGTATGTACATAACTATATGTGCGGCAGATGAGCAACCATTGCTGGATATGAGACGTCTGTGGCAACACTGTGATAACAGTTCTCTAATGTCAAAATGTAAACATCATTTGATGGACGGCTCAGTGATGAGGGAACAGTCCTCACCACTTTGCTGGAAAACGACATCTTTTGTGACACGCTTGAACGTGACAGCAAAGGTTGGGTTAATACGACATGATTTAGTCGATGACATGAAAATATGGCATCGTATATATGTCAAAAACATGAGACAGCGTCTGCTACGACGGTGCTTCCCTGCTATCATCATGCATCATATTGAAGTTGCTTTATAGAAAATGACAGTGTGTGCGAGGGAGAATCTTGGCAGTGGGTGTTACGCAGTTTGCCGGAAAACAAAAGCAATGACACCCTGATTTAAACCATTTAAAAAATAATGAGTGCCTTATGAAATCCATCCTTGTGTAGACAATTTTAATCTACAATTTAAAACGGCTCATCAAGAAAGTGATGGTCATTAAACCCTAAGATTGTTCTGTATAGTCTTGGATAATGGGCATGGGATAATGTTCGCGTTATACGTATAGCAGATTTGCTGTTAATTATGTCACTAGGCATAGTATTCTGTCTCCCCGTTCCATGATTTAAGGAAAAAAATGGAAAAAAGTCTTGCATATTAATTGTTATTGTGTTTTAATGCTGTAGATTTGCTGTAGATACTGTGGGATAGCTTATCAAAAGAATTGTCCAATCCAATCATAGTTTAGTGACCGCATACGCACAATAGGCCTGGCAAGCTTTCCTCTCTACCCTCCTACACATGTTAAAGTGGTGTACATGCTACTATAGTTAGAGACATGGGGTGTTTGTTTTTAGCTTTCACAAAACCAACAACACGAGAGTGAGAGTGCAGATGTTAGCATGTCCGGCTGTTAGCCTACAGCAGAAACCGTGACTCATTTCCAACGCCAAGGAGCTTATCATTAAACTAGCTACTGTACTCATTAGCTTGTGGGTTACAGGTACATTATAAAAATACTTTATATACCTCAACTGTGCAGTCCACACATTCTCAATCCCAACTCATCAAATACTGACCCCTGACCAGAGATGGTCCGATGCTAAGCTAAGCGTCTAAACAGGGCCATGTTAGAACAAAATCACTGATTCTGCTATGATGTAATGTAGCCAGCCTGAGAAAACTCATGTAGGTAACATCAGTTAGCTAGCTATAGAAAATGTGGAGATGACGTCCCCAAAAAACTTTTAGCCAAACAAAACACGGTTAGCTGTAACTTCCGTAGCGGGAACATGGAAACACATCGTGTCCTCACAAAATTGCGCCTTGTACCAAAATTCAACACAGCATGACCGTGGCGACAACTTCACTTTCTCTATAAGCTGATACAATTGACATGCAGCTACAGCAAAAGAAGAGAGAAATAAGAATCCTGCTTTTGTCTCCTAATTTAAGTACCCATTATTTTATAAATGACTACGAATTTGAGTGTATTTGAGTTATTTGAGTTACATAAACTGTATGTGCCACGTGGGTTTGGAAAGCTTGACAGGGTGTGGAAGAGTAGCTGATGTTCTACATCAGCTAATGGGGATCCTACTAAATCCTATTATAGCAACCCTAAGGTAGGAGGGCAGGGCAAATGATCAATACTAAATACATAGAGTCAATCAATCAGTGCAAACAATTGACTAAAAACTTAAGGCTAATACAGCAGGTACAGCAATACAAAGCGGCTGTATTTCCCATTTATACTGAGCCTTATATTGAACTAATCAGGGTCAATGAGTTAGATTGTAGTAAAGGTGTGAAAAAGTACACAACCACTATACTGAATAATTGGTGTCATATGGACTAACACTTCAGCCTACTTTCATTTGATGTATTTGATGATAACAACACACAAGAGATCACATTAAGACTTACACCGTAGATAAAAAATAAATAATATATTCATTTCTGTATAAAGGAACATATGTTTTGTACAACAAAATACTTCATGTACAATCAAGGGGGTAAATGCTGCCTATCTGTTGCCTCAGTTCTACGGATAGTTTAAGACTAGGGTCGGTGTAAACCTTAAAGAGGAAATCAACCAACCAGCAATACTGAAGGCTTTAAACCAACTCTAAAGGGAAAGTAGTTAAATGCTTTTGTGCGCAATTAGCATCTGTTAGTGTTCTGGCTCACTCTGGTTATTAATAAGGCCATAAAACATCTACAAATCAATCCTGTGATGGACATCAGACGGTTTGTTTTGCATGGCTACACGTCAAACTCCGACTTCTGAGTTAGCATTTTCAACAGTCACAACACATGGATCCTTTAATGACAGCTGCTAACAATCCTAACTAATGGGATATACACGCCCTTGCCTCTTTGACAACAGGGAATATTTACATTGAATATACTGTACAAAGTGAAGATAAGGACCTTATTCTCCAAATCGGCTCCATACGCATCACCACCATCCGCACCACCACCACCACTAACAGCTCCCGTCCTGTAAGACTGCAGTACTAGCACCTTTACTTGAAGTACTCGAGCCCTGCCACTAAGAAGAACTTCTCCAGGAAAAGCTCAGAGTCCAAGACAGCGATGTGGGCGGCGCGGCCGATCAGGGTGTTGGCTGTGTTGGGCAGAGCGTGAAACACGTTCTGGCGGATCAGCCGGCACTCTTTAGCCCCCACAAGTGGCTGCAGGAGGTTGTTGATCATCTCAGTGTACACGGGCCCTTCAGTGCAAAAATGTTCAAAGTTATGGTGAGTCCTACTTCTTAAACTGTGTTTTGTATGTTTAATTTCTTTGTTTTTATGGCTTAAAGAAGCACACACATTATATATACATACACACACAGTATATACTGTACATAAGGGGCTAATGGTATAGACTTAAAAATACAAAAAGTGTACCGGTCGTTGAAAAGAGCCATCCTCCTGACAGATTACGGAGTCGGCGTATATCTATCTATCTATCTATCTATCTATCTATCTATCAATATCTATCTGAAGCTTGCTAATATTAGCCACCATAACCTACTGGTCCTAGGACACCAAATACAGCTGTAGCAGCAAAACCAATTAGGCTCATTAAATTGAGGATGGGTGCATTTTATTGCTTATTAGACTTTTAATTTGAAAGACGAAGGATGTGTTATTTCTTCTTTCAAAAAATGACGTAGGGTCCCTTTAAATAATGCTAGTTAATTCCACATAATGATGTGTACAGACAGGCTGGTACAGGATTGGTACTCAGTACTCGCATATCGGTATTGAGAAAATGAAACAAATGGTTTTTCTATTGGAAGAGAATCAAACAGAGCCACAAAGCATGCACGCCTGACCTGTGGTCCTGTCTTTTAGAGCAGTTTTGCACATCTCTATTCTGGCAGAGTGGAAAGGAACATAACGGTCCTGTGGAGACGCCACCAACACCACGTTCTTGAAGAACTGGAGCCCTAAAAGGTAACCAAACAGATGATTAAATGAGGTGTGTGTGTGTGTGTGTGTGTGTGTGTGTGTGTGTGTGTGTGTGTGTGTGTGCGTGCGTGCGTGTGTCAGAGAGAGAGAGAAAAAGGAGAGTGAACTGGTTGTAAAAACGCAAAAGTACAATCACAAAGTACAATGACAGGCTTGATACGATAAAACCGTGTTTTTTTTCCTCAAGTTTCCTGTCATTGTGCTTTTAAGGGAGTGCGCTGGTGGGTTTGAAATGACAGCTTTTGGATCATTTTGTCAGCCTGCCACAGCTCTGGAGGGGTAAAATAGTGTGTTCAGGCTTATCGTCTCCAAGCCTGTGTGACAAACGACTGCTTTGTTCCACTCAAACAGTGGGGAGGCCTCTCGCAGCTTGCTGGCAGGGGTTTGAGTGTTAGCGAGATGATGCGGACAAAAAAGAATTGACAACAAAAAAAGACAAGATGAAAACATTTTCATGAATATTTGAATAGCCTGTCTTTCAAATAAGAATCTGTCAATGAGTTCTCTGTTATATATTTATCCGCTTTGGGACAATACCTGGCTTCTGACTCAGGAGATAGAGGAATGTTTTCCGTGGATCGACGTGATCTCTGAAGGTGAGCTGCAGCAAGGATCCGGATTTTTTTAGCTTCTGCATTAACCACAGACCTAGGGAACACACACACACGCACACACACGCACACACACACACACACAATCAGGACCCCAGCTTTTTGGACACTGCATAGAAGCAGCAGGATGCATGATATTCTTAGGTAAAGGATTTTTAAGGCTGATACAGATACAAATATTTGGTTATTTAAAAAATCCGATTTGCCGATATATCGGCCAATATACAGTATATATATTTTTTTTTAATCCAGAAATGTGTTACTTGTATTTGTTATTTGTTGTTATTTGTTGAAAATGTATAAAAATACAAACTTAAGATATGAAACTTAAAGTCCAAAAACAAACAAATTAAGAAAAAAAAGCGCCCTCTGGTGGACAGACTATGCAACACCAACACTCATAACATGCTTGACCGTCCGTTTTTATTTTTAAATAAGAATCTATCAGAATCCTTTATTTGTCATTATAAATGATAATATCAGCCAGCCGATATATCGGTCCGGCTCTATTTCACATATAGTGGTTTTTAAACGAACCAAACTCAGTCCTCTTCGGGTGTTTTCACACTGATAGTTTGTTTGAGTACCAAATTGTGCCCTCACAAATCACGCAAGAACGTTCTCTCCACTTATTGGTCAAATGTGTCTGGAGCAAGAAAGTAAATACAGGAACAAGGTCCTGTGTTCCGGACTTGGACGTGTTTTATCGCATCTCCGTGTTCAAAGCAGCTCATTTCTTTTAAATAATCAGACATGGTCACCGAGACCTTCGCTCTGCTGTGCCGCCGTCTGTCTCCAACTGTAGCCGCTGCTGGTTTGACCACAGATACGCGAGGGACGGAGCAGCTCGACGGCGGTCTAGTTTAGCATGTTTTGCTGCATCGCAGACTGCTAACCGCACCTGGCTACAGGAGACATTAGCTCAGACTTGCTGAGTACGCATACCGTTGTTGGTGCGGTTCGACGTCAAATCACGTTCTCACCACAAACGAACAGCTCCAGAGTTCGGTTGAAAGTATACCGAGACCACCATCAAGCAGGTCTCGGTACGCTTGTTTGGTCCGCTTTTGGTGCTCACCCGAGTGGGATTGACGCGTTCTCACCTGGCCAAACAAACCGCACCACAACCACCGCAACCGAACTGAGTGAGGCAGGTGTGAAAGCCCCCTTAAAGTGGACCGAAATATGGACCAACAGTAAAGGGACTCAGTTCCTTTTGAGTTCACATTGTCATTTTACTATAGAGAGGACTCAGTTCTGTTTCTAGTCCCCTTCACCTCTGATGGGGCCTCGGGGCTAAAATAGACAGGCAAAACGTACCTGAAGCGTGTTGTGTTCACAATGTCCGGTGAAGAGAACCGCAACACGGACTTGAAGCTAAACCGCACTTGGAGAGTTGGTTCCAAAGGGGTGTCAGTCACTTTGGAGTGATCACATAAGCGGGCAAAAAAAAGCTGACTAAGAGTTCTTTTGGAAGGCTGAAACGGACCAAGTGTGAAAACGCCCTAAGATGAAAGATGCTGCAGAGGAATAAAAACAACTCACCTGTGCTGACCAATGTGCTGTTGTTGTACAGCGTTCCCAAGTGTGGGCCTGACAGCGAGAGGAAAGTGTGCAGTTTGGGCAAATAGCAGCGGAAGCGAGGCCTCGTCAGCACAGAGCGAATGATGACGTTCCCCAGAGAGTGGCCGATGAAGCTGTTGGCCGGAGACAAACAACTTTCAGAGCTCAACTCGAGTGGGCGGCTGGGGAAAAAAACAGTGCCTCCAACACTGCTGACCTATGACACTGCGCAATATCTCATCATGGACTCTTCTGTATGGATGGTGGGAGAAGTATTCAGATCCTTTTACTTAAAAATACCATTACCACACTGTAAAAAATCCAGTTACAAGTAAAAAAAGTAATCTAATCATTTCAGATAGACTTGTAGGTAGCTATGTTGTTGGGTACTTTAATGTATAACAAAACATTATATTTTTATATTTATATATTTTGGTGTGCAAAAATCTTATGTGTAAAGTAACTAGGAACTAAAGCTGTCAGATGAATGTAGTGCAGTAAAAAGTACAATATTTCTCTCTGAAATGTAGCAGAGTAGAAGTAGAAAGTAGTTTGAAAAGAAAAGGCTGAAGTGAAGTACCTCAAATGTGTACTTGAGTACAATATTTAATAGTGCTGTCAGTTATTAACGGCGTCAATTTTTTTTTTATCGCAAGATTAAAGTTCTTTTTTGCCTAGCAAACTTTGTAGTTTTTTCACATGTTGTCACAACAACTAGTAACGTTAGAAAAACTACAACACCACACCGGAGCTAGCTAGACCGGAAACAAAACAACAGGCACGCCGCACGCTAGCTAGCTAGTCGTTTCATTACTTTCTTAAACGTAAATAACTAATCTCCGCGGAAATGCCGGGCAGCTCGCGGCGCTCTGTCCCCGGCTGAGAGTCACCTAGCTACAGTATTCTCGGATAACTGAACCACCAGCTACCGCTGACCTGAAGGAGCACCATGAGGGGCACCAGAGGCGGTGTTGAGGAACTCTTTGGCGGCTCGACACATCTCCTAAACGCCGCTGATACAACCTAGCTGTGACGGAGGGAGGTCTGTAGCGGCTTAAACAGCTAGCTAGCAACCGCCGCTCTGTAGCACGGAGCTCCGCTTCGACGCTTGTTTTTCCCGCTAGTTACTACGAAGGAGCTCGCTACAGGTATGCTACATTCAAGAGACCATGGGATGTTAATGTACGTTACTCAGCAACAGGTGAAAATAGGAGCAAGGTTGCACAATAACGTTAAAATGATTTGAACTTTTTGCGAGGAACAAGTAAATTTACCGGTATGTGTGAAAACCGCTTCATCTCACGCATCCGTTTTGATGTTGTTGAATATATATAGCCATAACATTTAGAAAAGGTAAAAATGTGCGATTAATTGCGAGTCAACAATGACATTAATGCGATTAATCACATGAAATATTTTAATTGTTTGACAGCACTAGTATTTAATACTTCTAAATGTATATTGAACATTAGAAATTGTAACTAAAATCATTAAAATTAAAAATCATTAAAAAAAATCATTTACAAAAAAATCATTAACACAATAATCATTAACTTAAATTTTTAAACGTCTCAAAGGCAATGGCAAGTTAATGATGCTAACGTGGAGGACACCGACCATACAGATGAATAGTCTTCCCAGCACAGGGAAATATTAGATTCATAAAGCTATATGTCTGTCACTTAGTTTAATTACTGTACTGTTACAGCTTTACTCCAAATCCCTCATTACCATGTCGGCTCCTTTTCATCTGTCTCCTCCCAGACTAAATATAGAAGTAATGTGGATAGAGCCAGATGCTGTTGTGGCACTCCAATGCTTTTTGTCTTTGATACTTACTCTCTAGAGAATACGCCACAATAAAGAAAGTTAACAAACTTGGGTTAGAAAACTTCTAACAAAAAAAAATACAAATTGGCACATTGAGGGCAATTAGGCGGGAAGACGAATAGCTTAATTTGATGGGAACTACGCAACACACTACTGCATAAAGCCCTACAGTCTATCAAGTGAAAGTCAGCAACGTATTGGCACTGTATGATAAGAGCTTTTCATCCATTTTGTGCCGCTTATCCATTTTGAAGTCCGTACAGTCAATATATTATCATGAAGAAGTAATTCTCTTAAAGCATTCATGCTGAGTCCAAGTGTCAATGTGTAGTCTCTGCTGCCATCTGGCGTCCAAAGACAATGCTAACTTAAAGTAAATGCTTTCCCCCTATGTTCTGCCTCAAAATATCAATCAAAATCAATCCCAAGCAGAGTTGTCAGTAATGTGTACGTTGCACAGCATTAAAGCCGAGCGACTGACCTTATCCTGCCTACGGTGAGATTGTAGAGCTGGATGTGCTGAATGATCTCATCCAGCAGCCTGTCAGTCATGGTGTCGAAATCTGCAAACGTGTCGGTCTGCATTGGAAACGGCAAAGAAAAGCACAGCCGTCAGCGCTCCACGTAACTTTCGGAAACTGTGACTGCAGGTACATGTAATTGGCTCCCACCGCCGTCAGGTCGTCTATGAATGTACCTGGTTCCTTTCAGACATGAGGAAGTCGAGCCTGGACCCTGGCAGTCCTAACTCGATGAAAGTCTTCACCAGACGCAGGTCTGCGCTGTTTCCTGGAAGCAGAGAGGAAATCATACACAGTTTCTGGATGGATGGATCGATAGACAGACAGACAGACAGAGAGCTCTTCTGTTCAGTGGAAGACAGTTTTTAAAAATTAAAACAAGACATCACATACATTCAGGGCATACAATTCAAATGAATAGAAAAAGAAATGAATGAGAATTGCACATGAGCGTGAGGCAGAGATGAGATAAACTAGCATTAACCATGTAAGAGTCACCTGGAGTTAGTAGTCAGACTACATAGTGCAAAGTCATATTTTAAGGTTGCAGGACACACTCTCAGAGACTATAATAATAGGCTAAAATGCAGAAGCCGCCCCCCCCCCCAAAAAAAAAAAGAAAAAACTCCATTAAGTGCTGTCAATCAGAAGATGGTGATTTCAGTCAGAGTACTGTGGCTGCCTGTTATCTTCCCAGCCCTTGTCACAGGACCAATTAATGTTTCCATGATGACTATCCAAAATTCTGACACTATGGAACCAGCACTGGAATACTTTCTTTAAAAAAGTGGCAGACTGAGCCTATAGAAGTGTATTGTGTATTGTATTCAGATGTACAATTTGTTTCAAATGAAAACAAGTGAATATAATAATATAATAATATGTATGCAGCCTTACCATCGAGCCCGTGGACACAAACCACAAGGTGGATGCCATCATCAAACTCCTCATCGTCTTCCTCAGGCGGGAAGTAGGGCAGATCTGATGCCAGGAGAGGAAGGTCGCTGTACAAGCCGGCCTCAAAGCTCAACTCTTTCAGCAGGTCCTCTTTGGCTTTGTAGAAACTGGAGAAAGAGGCAATTAATTTTTGAAATAAAAAGAGATTATATTCTGTATGTTAGCAAAAAATTGAAACACACCTTTCTTAGTGACACACAGGGCTGCACGATATCAGGAAAATATCTAGTTGCGATTTTTTTTTGACTGATAATGCAATTGCAATGTGATTTAGAGGGAATGATCCTTTTTGTATAATTCTCATTTTCATTGGAAAATATTAAAAGTCATAAGTGTGGACCAACTCCACACTTATCACTCCACACTTTCTTTTCCGCGAGTATCTGTACCGAACAAAGGTAATTTATAATTATAATAATTTATAATTTATACTCTTCAATTTACACTTGTTATTACAGGGCTGAAATACACACACACACATGCTCAGGTTCTATTCATGCACTAATGGAAAGATGTCGGAGTGAGCCCTGAGAGGTTGAGGGGGGTTTGGTGCCTTGCTCAAGAGCACCTTAGTTACCGGACCAACTCCCTATGGAGTGAGCTACTGCCACCCCATAGTCTGTATGATAGGATCTGTAGGCCGCAACCTCTCTGCACTACCACAATACTTCATTCAGAATGGCTCGACACATCTGTTGCCTTTAATAAATACTGCGCCCCCCCCCACCGCCACGCAATTTGGATATTGCACTAGTCAATACCATGATTCTGATAAAATTGCGATTACCATAATTGTGCAGCCCTAGTTATAGACATGAAATGCTGATCTAAGATGTCGTTTTATAGGAATTGGATAACACTTAAAGTGCATCTCTTAGAGGTGAATCACTTGCATTTATTTTTTATTGGATTAATTTCATTTCACATTTGCCCACTTCGTAGTTAAAGCTTCAGGGCTTGCTTTTAGATATTAATGAGCGTTGGATACGTTCAAGCCATTGCCGAATGAGTTGCTACAAAGCTAAAGAAGACTATCAGCTCCACACAACTCTCTCTGGATTTCTCAGTATGGCTATGTAAGATAATGACCTCTTCTGAAGGGTCCATCATGTTTTTTTTAATCCTCCGTGTCCTCCTTGGCTACCAGCAACTGCAAAAGGAGGGTTGAGGGCGGTGCACGATCACGAAGGCAATTGCATATTGTGGACGCGCCAACAGTTTTGCTGTCATTACTTAGAAATCCTCATGGGGGGGCGACAGAAACTATGCACTATAGCTTTAACAAAAGCGCATAAACAGAAAGTCCCACAGCCTTCCAAGTCACTCCTCAAATTTGTATTATCCTGTCATACCGCAGGTACAGTACATCTGCTAGTCTAGTCTAACATCTTTTGCCCCTGACTGGTAGTGTGTGTTGCATTTCACACAGTCTGTGGCTTTTTTATATTGTGTAGCAGGCAGGCTGCTGTCTGCCTGTTAGTCAGTGTCACCGCCTGTCTCCGTAGACAGTGATGCAGTGCCATTCCGCCTGCTATTAGCTAACGGGGGTTGCAGTTCACAGTCTGCCTTTTGTTTTTGTGTGTAGCAGGCTGCTGTCTGGCTGTTAGTCAGTGTCACAGAGATGCAATGATATTGTGCCTGCTAAAAAGCTAATGCTAGCTAGAAAGCTTCTGTGTGTTGCAGTTTTAAGTCGGTGGCTCTTTTTGTGTTGTGTAGCAAGCTGCTGTCTGGCTGTTAGTCAGTGTCACAGAGAGGCAATGGCATCCTGCTTGTTCATGCACAGACAAAAAGGTAGATACATTTCTTCATTTTTAGTATGTTTTTCATGGGACCAAAGGAAGTTGGATTTGCAAAGCAGACCTGTATGGTGAAGCAGAAATAACATGCTATGTGATTGGAATTGGGGATTAAAATCCATTTACAGCTCAATTTGTTGTTTGCCAACACGTTTAGCTAGAATCATAAACTCACTTTAGCATTCGTTCATTGGTCTCGTCGTCCATGTTCAGGGGATTGAGCGAAGACGAGGATATTATACCAAAGGAGCCTAGGGGCTGATGGGTGATAGGTGAGGTAGTTTGGCGAGGGGACATTCCACTGATGGATGGAGAGTCTCTCAGAGCAGAAGAAAATGGCAGGCAGGTCGGGGCACAGGACACTGACATGTTCACCACCTCCACCATCTTCTTATTCATGAAGGCCAGCCCGGAGTTGGGGATCTTAGAGGGCTTAGTCTGACAGTCTAAAGGCTCCTCACTGGCTAATATTCCAACGAGGTCAACAGGTGACGCGATATCATTGGCTATTAGCCCTGTAAGGTCACTCGGCCTCTGTGTGGCGGTAGTGCTGGGGAGGCCATTGGTGTGTTGAAGCCCTAGAGGTGTTCGAGAGGGATCCAGACACTCCTGGTCCCTAACTCTAAGCAGTTCGGTCTGATGGAAATGCAGACACTCATCTCCAGTGTTAATTCTCTTGTGAGCTGCTGAACTTTTATGCACACGTGGTTTGTTTCCACAGCTGCAGGGCACTGCTTCTGTTTCAACGAGATGCACATCCTCCACTGAGGCGCTTACTCCACTGATGTGTTTTTGATGGTTAGTGTTCTCCCCTTGGCTGCCAATAACGGCGCTTTCCTTCACATGAGGGCTCTCTACAGACACTTGTAAAAGCAGCACATCAGACACACCACTTAACACTGACTTGGTGCTGTATGTCTCTGTCAGGTACTGTGGAGGGTTTGACTTTTCAGAGCTGATATTCTCCTTGAGGATATTGCCAAGATTTTCCATTGAACTTGGGTCTAATAGAGACGATTCAGATTGCTCCAAATCCAGGTTGCTGTTCAAAGAAGAGCAATTGATCGTTAATGAATCCTGTTGTTGCACTAAGCTCTGAGAATCTGTCTCCTGGTTGAGCAGCACACGGTCCTCCTCAGTGTCTTCAGGGCTGTTTATCTGCGGTGCAGAGACCGACTTGGTCAGTTTGCTGAGCTGCCTCTGCTGCTGGTCCTCCTCGTAGGGCAGGGAGCTAATGGAGGTGAGGGAGGCCTGTATGCCCCCACTGCCGTTGCTTTCCATTTGCAGGCCTTCCAGAGAACTCCGATGGGCCGGGTGGCGACGCACAATTTGCTGTGGGATCTCCCGTTCACTAGAGAAGTCTAATGGAGGCCGGCCTCGCAGTGCGGCCTCCAGGGGCCAGGCCACCGAGCTGGGCTCGCTCTCAATACCTGAGTCGGAAATAACTGAGGAAGAGCGCTTCATGATCTTGGAGCCGACCAGACCTCCACGTTGAGTCATCTCTTTTCTGTGGTCACCGGGAAAGGAAGGTATACTTGGGTATCCATAGGCAGCGGGTGGGCTGGTGAGAGGAATATCCTCACTCTCGTCATCCATGGAGTGGTTTAATGGCATGGCAATATCAGACTCCTCTTCATTGTTTTCACTCTCTCTTGCATTGCTGTCATTTGCGGCATCACAAAGTGGGATGGTATTTTCTGTTATTTGATGAGCAGGACACTCATCACAACTCTTATTGGAGACTGGGAGGGGATCGTGGTTGGTGGAGACAACCTGGACTGCTTCTCCTCTACATGGATCCACATCACAAGGCTTAACTGCGATGTACATTAGGCCTGGATTACAGCTTCCCTCATCCCGGCCTTGTTCTTCGTCTGGTTCCTTCGAATTTTCGTCCTCCGCTAGAGATGGTTCAGTATTGTCCACGCTAGGGATGAGGTTCTTGGTACTTCTGATATTGGTACTGGTCTTACTCTGCTCTGCCATGAGTGAGACATATGTGGGCAGGTCCATGCAGTCATCACTGTCCAAGGGATCCGGGGGTATTGCTGTTGATCTGGCTCCCTTGCCGTTTTCAAAAATCTTGTTGCCGTGAGTGATGGCGGGACGTGAGCTGGTCTGCCCATCAATGGTTGGCACATGTGATACCGACTCTGGAAAGACAAGGACATTGGAGTACACCTTTTGTCTTGACAAGGAGGATATGGTAATATTTTTAGCCACACCTTTTATATTACCTGTTTGAGGAGACTCCACATATCTGTCCTCAAAGATGATGGGAAGGCTGTTCCAGTCTCCATCGATGTCTAGGCACTCGACAGGTAAAGGAGGCATCTTGGTCAGGTAGTCTGAGCTTCGCACTTCTGCAGCTATCTGGCCATGTCTGTTGATTCTGAGTCAGCAGAATAATATTATAAACACACTTTTCTCAATTTACAGAAGGAGTTACACTTTCCCCTAGAAGTCTGATACTTACAGTTCTTCTTCAAAAGTCAGAGATATCTCTTTGGGGTGTTCGGTGAAAAAGTACGCCTCTGAGAACCTCCGGACCTGGGTGTTATCAGAAACACAGTCTGGATCAACGGAAGTACATTTTCATGATAAAACCTGACTGTGTGTGTGTGTGTGTGTGTGTGTGTGTGTGTGTGTGTGTGT
>NC_045746.1:21357673-21372720 GCF_008692095.1 Etheostoma spectabile | reverse complement strand
TGTGTGTGTGTGTGTGTGTGTGTGTGTGTGTGTGTGTGTGTGTGTTGCCATTCTCAAAATACCTTCGCTACTGGAAACAACAACAAACTTTGAGCTTGCAAGTTTCATGCTTAAAATGGCAAGTTTGAAAGGAAATTTGGATTGCGCATTTAGGCAGGCTTGCTATGTTCTTTCGGGAAATGCTTGTAAAAACTTAAAAGAATATGTTTACGGCATTTACTGTCTACCAAGGACGTTTTGGGACAGATTAGTAGGGATTGCTGTGGACGAAGTACACGCTGCTATACACTTCTAATCAGATTTAACTATGTATCCATCTAATTTAAATAGCTCACGTTATGTATTGTGTAAACAGTTAACTTCATTTCATTTCACGTCCGGAACTTAGCGCCACCCAAGATGACTGAAATTGGTTTGAAGAAATTCAAACTATTTTTCTTCTATCCCAGATTGTATCCGTGGTGTAGCCAGACCTTACTCCACAGCACTGTGGAGATAGGACTGGCAACGCGAGACTATCATAAACTAGACATTGCATGGTCACATTAAGTCAAACATTCAAGGTCCGCACACGGAGGGATTCAAATCCCTTCTTCCGGTCTCTGACACAAGCTTGAACCAAAGGCTAATTCTCCAGCTCCAATTAGCAATCCATCATCATTAAAAGTCAGCCACTGTGACAGGCTTATCACCAGGAACACTCTTTCTGGTGTATATCCACCCTGCAATAATTACAGAATAAGTGTTAATTGAAATCCTTACTCCCCTGGTGGGTGGAGGCTTGCCAATATCCCCTGGGGGTAATCTAATATCAAAGCAAACATGTTCATTATTTTTAGACAACTGAGATGAAACAATGGCACATGTGAGAGCCTTGTGAGCTACTCCACTGTGAAGCACATATTCATATGACACAGCTCAGTGATTGGATAGAAATGTAATTGAAAATCCTATTAGCTCAGCTGGGTTTAAGCTACTGAGGAATATTCAATTTTATTTTATTTTTAGTATCAAATCATAAAAGTTATCTCGAGACACTTTACAGATAGAGTAGACCTTATGGACTTATGGACCACACTCCATAATTTACAAAGCCCCAACAATTCTAGGAATCCCCCCAAGAGCAAGCAATTAGTGCGACAGTGGCGAGGAAACCAGGTCTACCAGGCTCTTGTTAGGCGGTGTCTGACGGGGCCAGTTGGGGGTGTGATGCAAGGGGCAGTACGTCGGAGGTGTGTTTTTGATTCTCGGCGTGTTGCTGTTTGCCAGAAATTAGTTTCAAAAGAAGCTGGAGACAGCAACAAATTTTTTTTTTAAAAACCAGCCAACTCGCTCAGTAGGGGAGAGCCGGGACAGTTGAAACACTTTTTAATTAAACATAATTAACAAAGCGTCTTATCACACGAGAAGCTGTATTTGTCACTAGCAACCTACACTTGTCACCTGTCTAATACAGTTGTATTTTTAGCTTTGACAACCGTTCGGAGTTATTGCAGCAAAAGTGGGACGTGCGTAATGTTTCAATCTTCCCTCCTGGACGGGACGAATGAAACAGCATGCGGGGACGAATGAACATACAGTTTAGCCTATAACCTTCCAACACTTTAAATTTTACTGTATATCATGGATGTACTTCCAAAAGTGTTATTATAGATAGATTGGTGCAGGACTATGCGTCTTTGTGAATGTCTGTTAATAACTAATTGCCTCATCCTGAGCGCGTAAGCGGTTATTGAATATCATGCACTGTGATGACTGGGCTGTTTTTATAGCTAGAACATTAAGTTTTTCTATTTATATCATGTTTCTATTGTAGAAAATGTCATTTCACTAGGTTTTTAATGTGAGACCACTGGACATCCAAATACCGCCCCCCAACCCGTCAGTCTCCATAGATAACATGGGAAACTTGACCCCCCCTACCTGGTGGGCTCAAATATATTTTCATCTTTTTAAAACTGCTTTTCTATGTCTCACCTCCATAAATAATTGTATGAACACAGATATTTGTGCATTTACTTAAAATCCATGGAGTTCCAGCCAGGTCGGGGACAGTTGAAACAGCTGTTTCATCCGTCCTGACACGGACATATGACATTACAGCCTGTTTTGCTTCTCATGTAAACAAGCATGAAATATGAAAGTCTGGGATTGTGGAGAACACTAACTGGTCTACCGAATAAGCATGTAGTCAAACCTTTAAATGAAAAACCCTCATTACTAATCAAAAAATGTGACCGCTAATGAAGTTTACTTTTGACCATCAAACTCGTTTATCGGCTGTAACTCCGTGATGAAAGGAAATAACAGGAAGATATTTAGCTGATAGAAGGAGGTTAACATGCTCTATGTTCAGACCTAAGGAAGTCTGTTATCCTCATGTCTGGGGTCCCTGCGTTCGGAGAAAACTGGAATGTTTCATCCGTCCCGCGTTTCAATCGTCCCGGCTCTCCCCTACTACAAAAAGTACCTGTTAGAAGGTACCAGGGACCTTTTATCGTAATGGAAAACCAAAAAAAGGCGAGTAGAGTCGGGGCGAGGCGAGCAGGTACCATGTAACGCTATATCTGGACTGTGGCTCAGAGAACGCACAGGAACACGTTGGCGTTTGAGCATTGTAAAAGCATGCCTGTGATGAATGACTCTCACCCTGAGTGTGTGATGCTCCTGGGCCAGAAAAGAGAGGATGTGTGGGTTGAGCACAGCGGCCTCCAGGAAGCGGCTCCACAGAGCAGACAGCTGGGAGCACAGCTGGCTCACATCCCTGCTGATCTGCTCCGCTACCCTCTCATGGCCATCCTGCAGCTGATGGGGACAGAGAGGGGGCAGATAAAATAAGAATCCTATAATATCAGAGGGAATGCATCAGTCTTCCAGTGGTACGTTATTCTATTCTAGGATTCTTGGGTTACTTCTAACATATTTAGACCTTCAAACATTATACATTAGTGTCTCGAGTCTGCCTGAAAACTCGTGTTAAACTCATCAGTCAATCAACCCATGCTGTTCTCTGTGGTAAAGGCTGCGTGGTTATAACAACTGGGACATCACACCAGTCCAGACATAGAATATACTTAAGTATTTCAGAGAAATGATTGTTTAATGTCTCAATGACCTAACAAACTATCATTTTCATGATTATGTTTTTATCCATTCTTTTTCAAAACAAAACACGAAACATACAACTCACCACATGAACACAACCCCTCCCCCCTGACCCCCCTCCCCTATGTCGTCCCCACTTCCTTAGACAAAAACTAACGACACAATGAAATAACTATAATATTCCAGACAATACAATAAAATAATATCAAAATAGACAACAAACAGTAACCCAAATAAACTCTGAATATGTGATGGAAGCACACAGTAACTACAGTATATGTCTTTCCACAGCAGATGGCTTCTTAGGAGCCGTCCAGAAAGCTTAAGTACATTCCAAGTTTTCTAGTTTCTCAATCTGGCAATCCGTTTATATGACCTTTAATATATGACAAAATGCCGCCACCCTAGCCATCTCACAAGTCGACTCCTGGATTGACGGCACCCCTTCACTCCTCCATCCTCTTGGAAGAATCTGTCTGGTCATCATTAAACTAGTGTGGACCCAGCTCCTTATGTGCTTATGCATCCCGTTTGAGATTGACCCGTCTCCTAGAATAATAGTTTTAAGCTAAATGGAACCTGGCTCCCTGCAGTCTGACACGTAGGTTGTCATGTATCCCGGTCCAAAATTCCTGGACTTCATCACAGGCCCATAGGACATTGGCGTCTACCGTCTTACATACCAAAACATGGTGTTTAGTCACCAATAATATATTGAAATCACATCTACCCCGTTAACCTAATACCATAGTCTAAGATGGAATCTACTGCCCTACAATAAAAAATGCAGCACCATTCCTTTTTCAATTTATCCAAATTCATCCTGTATTGGCATGCCAACCAAAAAAAGTTTTTCAGCCACACACATCTAGATTAAAGCATTACATTTGTCTGTGCATATAATTGACTGTTTTACACACATGGTACAGCATGTAGGCTAAAAAAGTGTTTATTACTTTCTTATTTAAAATGATGACAAAACAAAAGTGGAAAAAACAACCACAGAGAACCATAGAAATGGGATGTAACAGAAGAACTTGTCTTCCAGGGGGCACTTTAACATGTGTTGATGTCGTGTTGAATGAACGTACCTGTAACTCTATTGTAAGCTGATTTAGAGTTTCTTCTACAGGCAGCACCTCTGTGGAAACAAATGGTTTTTTTTTGCTGAGCTTAGTGTAAAGGGTTGGAACACACTATGCGTGGGTCTGGCAATGCGAGACTAAGGGCCTTTCCCATATCCCGGTTTGTGCCTCCCCGAATTCCTCCCCTCAATTCCCCTCCTCGCGTCTTAGTTCCACCCACAGGAGATCCGAGCCGAGGAAAAGCCTCGAGGAGGGAGTCGTCGAGGCAACGGGCCTTTCACAAACACGAGACGTCTCTGCCTCCGAGCCATCATGAAAAGTGACGTCAGTTTAAAAAGATGAGCAGCGCCACTCCATCAGCTGTCTGTCGTTTTTTTTTCTACGCAGCATTTTGTGATCTCCGTCAGAGCAGCAGAAGTGTTCACGACAACTTCTGTATAGTTACTTTGAATTCATTTCACAACGTGGATGAGAGCGTACGGGGGTCGGACATTTTTATTTGGTGGCCAGTACAACTAAATGCCTAACCTTAACCCTTACCCTCACCATAACCTAATTCTAACCCTAATCCTAAAACCAAGTCCTAACCCTCAAACAGCCCTTTAGTTGTGGGGTCCAGCATTTTGGCCCCCAAAAGTGGTCCGGACCCCACAATTATACTGAGCTCCTGGTTTTTCGACCCCACAAATGTAGTTAAAGGTCCCATGGCATGAAAACTTAATTTTCTTATGTTCTTATGTTTTTAGTACCTAATCTAGTAACATTAGTATGCATTCCCCCAGCCATGTTCCCCCATTAAAGCTTCAGTAGGTAACTTTTGTAAAAATGTATCTTTTACATATTTGTTAAAACTGTCACTATGTCCTGACAGTAGAATAAGAGACAGATAATCCGTGAAAAAATCACGCTCCTGTGTCTCCTCCCTGTGCTCCTACTGCCACTTGCAGAAAAACACCGCTCCCGGTCAGAAACAGCCAATCAGAGCCAGGAGGACTGTCTTAGCAGTGTCAATCACTCTCGTGTACGCGCTGCTCATACCCCTCCCCCGCACAGCGCGTAACAGCTCAAGATTGCTAGTGCACTGCAGCTGTGCTAATCGCGGAGAAACAACTTTTCAGGAAAACTGCCAGTTTCTCGAGTGACACCTGCTCAGAAAACAAAGACGGGCAAACAGAAGAAGACCGAGGATGAAAAGCGAGCTAAAAAGAAAGAATTAAACCGAGCCTAAAATAAAACAAGGGTCAACATCGAAGCGACTTTTTAGAGGTGGAGGGAGCTACGCCTCTTGGAAGGATTCAACACGGATTCTGAGCTAGCGTTAGCCACATTTCTGCTTGACATGTAAGTATCCCTGCTGGATTTGTTTAATTTTTAAAGAACAAGCGTACACAACTAAGATATCGATGGTTACAGTATCACTGGTGATAGCGCAAATCTCATTTAACTCTGTAGCTTGTTGCTAAATCTTACAGTTAGCTTGTAGCATGGCAGGACTGTTGTAGCAGGTGAAGATTAACTTTACCTGCTAACTCCTTCACCCTCAGTATAAGTAATATTGTTTCGATGCCTACATTTAGTAAGCCAAAAGGTGTTTTTGTCGATCACAATAAATGTAGCTATGGTTAAACTACTTTTATTGTGCGCTGTCCCTGTCGACGTTTGGCAAGGCAGAGTTCTACTTTTGATTATTTTTAAACATACACATTTCCTTCCCCCACATGATGTAATTTGTAAATCAAATGTCTGACACACATTCTTTATGCTCCTTCAACAGGTCAGACACAGACACAGAGGCACGTGAAGGAATCGTCTTTCAGTCCAAATCAAAATGTTCAGTATTTCCTCGTGCAGGAGTACTTTGCAAAAAAAGTGATTTATTTACCCATAGCAAAAAAACCTAAGACATATTTCTAAGATGTTGTTATTCCTTGGCTTATTGAGCTTCCTCACTGATTCATCATTCCTACTGAAACTTTACTGTTTTAAATTGATCCAAAAGGTAATTCAGTAATGTATTGTGTAACGTGCTACTTTTGTTCACACAAATGAGCGATTACATAAAAAATAATTTTAAACCCTTTTTATTGAAAAAATTTACAGCACTTTTAATAAAAATATTTTAAATAAGCAAATTTTTTACATAAACTATACCCTCCTCAGAATAAATCCCCTGTATTGTCCATGAGGATGTGGAAAGCATCGGTGGCCCTGCTTACTAGCCTGCGCGTTCACGGCAGGCCCCGCTGTGAGGGAGGAGCTGTGGAGGGGGGGCTGTAGCGCAGCAGAGAGCAAGGGGGAGGGACCTGTAAGGTGTGCTTGTTCAAATTTTTTGGCTAAGTCCACGTTTTCTCAGAACTCCCTACTGCAGCTTTAACTAGAAATGGTGATGGGTGTAAACTGAGCCCTGGGTATCCTGCTCTGTCTTTTTGAGAAACTGAAAGCTCAGATGGGCTGATCTGGAATCTTGTGGTATGTCATAAGGGGCAAGGTTACCCGTACTCCTCTTTCTCTGACTTGCCCGCCCAGGGAATTTGGCCCACCCATGAGAGAAAGACATCATGGCTTTCAAAAAAGCAAAGTGGCAGTTGGTCAAGCCCACACACACACACACACAATAGAATTTTGGGAAAGAAGACTTCAGATACAGTATTAAGGGACCACTAAGGTCTATATAAAAGAGACTTCAGATACGTATTGGGACCACTAAGGTCTATATAAAAGAGACTTCAGATACAGTATTAGGGACCACTAAGGTCTATTAAAAGAGACTTCAGATCAGATTAGGGACCACTAAGGTCTAATAAAGAGACTTCAGATACAGTTAGGGGACCATAAGGCTATATAAAAGAGACTTAGATACAGTATTAGGGGCCATTAAGGTCTATATAAAAAGGACTTCAGATACAGTTATGGGGACCACTAAGGCTATATAAAAGAGCCTCAGACCAGTATTAGGGGACCACTAAGGTCTATATAAAAGCGACTTCAGATACAGTTAGGGGACCAATAAGGTCTATATAAAAGAGACTTCAGATACAGTATTAGGAGACCTCTAAGGTCTATATAAAAGCATCCAAAGAGCACCATGCCATGGGACCTTTAAATGAGCACGCACACACAAGGATCGGCTTTTTATCCGACTATAAGCTTAACGTCTACCACCTTCCACCCACCTGAATGGATTATTTTCTGAGATTTAGAAACCTGCATGGACAGTTAACTGGTCCTAGGCTGTCGCGGCAGGCGCCGTTGCTTTTCAATGTATTAACCTACACGTGTTTTTCCATAACGGTTTACTTCAATGATTTGAGATGCTGCTTTAAAAAGTTTCCAATGCGCTCATTAATGCCACTGCAGTTGATATCCACAGATATTTAAGCAGGAAGACTAACTGGGAACTTAACAGAGGAATCACGACTAGGCCTTTTGGAAATAATCCGGATAATAATTGAATTGCTGTTTCTCGAGCGTCTCTCAGGCCATCTTACAAATGAAGCTGTCTGTCTGACAGCTGCTCTGCTATGTTCACCTTTTTAGAGAACGTTAGTAATATTTTCCCCGTTGATTGCGTATTATTTCACCCACCCGCTATTAATCAGCATAATAATTTGTAAGATCTGATCGGCCCAATCGATAACGTTAGATTAACCACGGAGCCGCGGATATGCTCGCTCTCTCTGTCCCCCCCCTCGTTTTCTCTCTCTTTCTCTCCTCCTCTCGCTCTGGCACGCCTCTATGTGTACATGCGGCGGGTGAAAAGTCTTCTACATCAGTGTATCCTCGATTTTAACATACATCAGTGCCTCCTCGGTGCTCGATCCTCACTCCTCGATGACGTCCTTCAACATGACACACTGAGAACTATTTTTAGGTCACAAGCCGGAAGATCAAGGAGTCGAGGGGGTACAAGTTTAGGAAATGGGAAAGGCCCTTATTCTACTTAATAGACCTTAATTTTAGATATTTTAGATATTATCAAGGACCAAAACAAAAAGTGTGAATGCAGAGCTTCCCCCCCCCCATGCTCACCTGAGTCTAGTGGAGTCTGCTGGAGCTGTGGGATCTCCTTCATGAGTGCATCGTGGTAGGTGTGCAGGCCCCTGTGTGCGACCAGCAGGAGGCGACAGAGCCTCCGATGCCACGTATGAGCTCTCTGCAGGCAGTTTTCACTGGGCACGTAAAAGCTCCCCTGCAGAGACGGAGACACACAGGAACCGTCAGCCGCTATGGCTGTCACCTCTCAGCAAACGGCCTGCCTTAATAACAGACATGTACACATACTTTTATAGCTCAAGTACACATGTAACACTTGTATAGGCTTGTCGCTGACCTGGTGTTAAAATAAAAGGAGCGTGTTTCTGAATGGGAACGAATAAGATCATTACTTAGAAGATCAAATAGGAAAACAAATGGCCCCTAAACACAGCTTGCTGCGAAGCTGTAAAAGCAGATCAATGTGTCCGAGGAGGATGTAAGGCATCCCTGCTACGAACTTTTAAAAGTTCACACGTATTGGAAGTGGCCCCGGAATCCAAGGCGGTTCCACGTTTGTCCAAGGCCTGACGGTTAAAGGGAACAATAAATTGTGGACATAAAGTGTTGGGTAGTTTTTTTTCGGACAACATACAAAAGAAGAAATAAAGAACTTAAAATGCAAGACATAAAAGTAGTTCATTATGAAAAAAGAAAAAGCAAGATGGAGCAAATATATAAATAAATACTCTTGTCAGGAAGGAAGGAAGGAAGAAGCAAAATGCTCTTCACATTTTTTTTTTTTCAATGTCCAGCCTTTAACGTCTTTAATTTCAAAAATAATAAAAGTTGCAGATCAAATTTGTTGAGCAAAAATCACACAATGAAAAATTCCCAAAGCTAAAGGAGGCAAGTGGCTTGATAAGGAACGTTAAATCCAAAATAATTCCCGTAGCTGAAACACAGCCTGCCCCTGCTTTGGTGTTGTAAATATCTGCTGCAATATGGACCATGTCTCCAGTAGATGGCTCTCTAACAATGCACTACAAGTATTAAGTGGATTCCACCATTGCAATTTAGAATGTGTTGAGTTCAGTGGTGGAAGAAGTATTCAGATCCTTTACTTAAGTAAAAGTACCAATACCACTCTTTAAAAATACCCAATAATATAAGTCCTGCATTGAAAATGTTACATCAGTAATAGTATGTAAGTATCATCAGGAAAATGTATTAAAAGTACAATTTCTCAATTCAGAAAAAAATCTTCACATTTTAGAAACAGCTGTGTGTTAAATGGTCTAATCATGTTAGCTGGACTTACAGGCTGTTATTTTGTTGGGTTGTTTAATTTAGAATGAAACATCACATTTCATAAACGACAGTTTTTTTTACGTGCAAAAATCTTAATATGTAAAGGAACTAAAGCTTTCAGATGAATGTAGTGGAGTTAAAAGTATAATAATTCTCTCTGAAATGTAGCGGAGTAGTAAAAAGTGGCATGAGAAGAAAGTACTTGAGTAAATGTACTTAGTAAATGTACTTAGTTACATTCCACCAGTGGTTGAGTCCAAATTGCCACCCATTCCCACTGCATGTACACGGCTGTGTAATCATGTCACTCACTCTGTTCCTGAAGAGCTAATAGCATTGTACCCAGACAACTAGCATAGTAGCAGCTGTCCTGGTCTGGAACAGGGATCTTTAACCCTCGTGTTTCTTCCCGTCAACATTGAAAATCAACACTTTTGTTGATGCTTTTTATCGATGTTTTTAACTTTTTCTTATGATTTTGTCCCATTTTTCAACACCTTTGACTCATTTTTCAATGTTTGTCACTTTTTTTGACGTTTTCAACGCTACATAACACTAACTTATAGGAAATCAAACCTAATGTTTGAGTTAAAAAAAGCAGAAATCAGCAATTATTTAGACTCTAAAATTAAAGGAATGTATGTTGATGGATAATCACAGACTGGAATATGTCAACTTTTATTCAATACTATTTCAAAACCACTTCAATTTGTTTTCCAAATGCTATAAAACTGAATAAGACGCTCCAAAATGAATGAAAGTAGAGATTTGTACTAGCCAAAGAGTGTTGTGTAGAATCAATCATGTTATTTTGGGTAAATAAACATTGATATAGGAAAACGGGTCAATTTGACCTGAGGACAACATGAGGGTAAAACTTGACCAGTGACTAGGGCTGCTCGATTGTGGGAAAAAAAAAAAATTACGATTCTTTTTGGTCAATTTTGGAATCAAGAGTTTTTCAAACGGTTACTCATTGTTTTTTGGAAAAATGTGAATTTAAAAAGACTGTGAAACAGTTTATCAAATCAACTTGAAATGTGTTATTTCTCTTAATTCCTTTGCTGTTTGACATTTTTTTTGTCTTCATTTAGAACACCAGATAAAAGAAGGGCCCTATGTGAACCATCTAAGAGCACGACGTGGAGCGCCTGGTGCTGGTGCGTTTAGGGCCTGTCCAAATCCACCGTAATATTTTTATTTTGAATCTTTTGCATGTGTGTGTGTGCTGTTGCACGCCCCTGTGTGTGTAACAAGCATGGTGTGCGCGCTGTGCATGAGCCTAGGCACATTTTACCAATGCGCTGTTAAAATGACAATGAAATGCTGCGTTATTGTCTTTGGACCAGGTTTTTGTCGGTCAATGGCACGATCACTTCCCGCTGCCTCACAATAGCAATATGCACAGAATGCACCTGAACACACCTGTAAGACCAGCACGCCCATGGGTGCAGGTGCATTTGCTATTTAAACGACGTGGGCGCTGGCTTTTTGGGATCGTTATGAGCCAGAAATTGTAATTGCGATTCAAATTTGGGTTAATTGCCCAGCCCGACCAGTGACTGCCCTCGTCCGCTGGTCTGCTACCCAGCGACACCTCCTCATGTCTGAGATCTTTTGCCAGCGCCAGTGCGGCTCTGAGCTTTGAAAGGCATGTAATGCCTGAGTATCTAGGGATGTACTATAATTTGCCCCTAGCAGGTAAAGTCTCCAGCCCTATCATCATACCTGGTTGTGTGCTCTGTAATTGCAGCAGTATAGTGTACCCGAAACCAGGAAGGAACATCTGTATGTTTATTTCATAATTCTTTTGACCTTTTATAGAGGCCTGCCCGGATCAGTCAGCAAGTGAGCGGCGGAGAAAAATAGCTATTTTTCACTATGAAGTAGTCATTATCCTGAAAAACATAGTTTCTTACTGCGCTGACAATATCCAGGATGGCCTTCAGTCCTATATTTCACCCGCCGTAAGAATTTATGCTTTTGTTGATGCAGTTTTTGCAGTCCCCCATCACACTGTGTAGTGGTATCTCTGCGTCCAATCGCTGCTGCTGTTAAAGAAGTTTTTAGTTGGCGGAGGACAGCATATTTGACATGATTTCTGCATTATTATAAGCATGAATTATTTCCACTAAAAAGACCAGAGATTATCAGGTGTATGCCTTCTGACAGCTTCACTTTCCTCTCAAAACATCATTTTATGCTACGGAAGCAGGGGTGGAATGTAACTAAGTACATTTACTCAACTGTACTTAAGTACAAATTTGATGTATTTGTACCTTACTTGGGTCGTTTCTTTTCATGCCACTGTCTACTTCTACTTCACTACATTTCAGAGAGCAATATTGTACTTTTTACTCCACTACTTTACTACTTTACACAAAACACATGTAGTTTATAAAATGTGTTGTATTATAAATTAAACTACCCAGCAATATAGCAGTCCAGCTGAAATGATTAGACCATCAAATACTTAAAGATCGTTTCCACTTTCTAAAATGTGAGGATTTTTCTACATTGAGTCCTTTTACTTGTAATACTTTAAGTACATTTTCCAGATGATACTTAGATACTATAACTTGAGTTTTCAATGCATGACTTTTACTTGTAACTGAGTATTTTAACAGGGCACTATTTGTACTTTTAGTTAAATAAAGGATCTGAATACTTCTTCTACCATTGCACGGAGAGAACTTTTTTTCCTTCCTTTTGAGATGCAACAGCTGATATCATTGGAAATGTACGACGTGATTTTTTTTCTCCTTCCGGAAATAAGATAACACTTAGAGGCAATGCTGTGGTGTTAAAAGGGAAAGTGCTGAATACGTAGTTCAGCCGCAGATAAAAAGCTCTAAATAAATAAAGGGGAAGGAGGAGACGGTGTACATTTCACCTGCAGCTATGTGGGACGTGGTGCTTGCGAGCTGAAGTCATTATAGTGATCAAACGAAACCCCCCTGCTTGGCTAAACGCAGAGCTTATTAAAGTGCCTAGCCAGGGGGGTGGGGGGATGAGTAGAAATGTGTGTGTGTGTGTATGGGGGGGGGGAGCAACCAAGGCACTCATAAAGATTTAAAGTGTAGAATGAGACGTCTGCAGGGACTCAAGTGATGCATGAAAAAAGGGAACTAACGCTTTTACAACTGTACATAAGTTGGAATAATTGGCAAAAAGCAAGTGAAAACTACAGACGAGAGATGATAGGTTGAAGAAAATGGCTACATGGTTTACAAAATGCAAATGTTGCAAAATGACGTGCAGTTCAGAAAAGAGGTTCTTTTCATATGGACCATATGTTTCAAGGCTACAGGCTACCACATGTAAATTCTAAGCAGGTTTTGAGTATAGTATGTTGACACTAGCCTGGTCCTACCAGACTCTGGTCCATTAGCCCGGTCTTACCAGACTCTGGTCTATTAGCCTGGTCCTACCAGACTCTGGTCCATTAGCCTGGTCCTACCAGACTCTGGTCCATTATCACCGGTCCTACCAGACTCGGGTCCATTAGCCTGGTCCTGCCAGACTCTGGTCCATTAGCCCGGACCTACCAGACTCTGGTCCATTATCACCGGTCCTACCAGACTCGGGTCCATTAGCCTGGTCCTGCCAGACTCTGGTCCATTAGCCGGACCTACCACTCTGTCCATTCCCGGTCCTACCAGACTCGTCCATTAGCCTGTCCTACCACTCTGTACATTAGCCGGTCCTACCAGACTCTGGTCACATTATAACCGGTCCTACCAGACTCTGGTCCATTAGCCTGGTCCTACCAGACTCTGGTACATTAGCTTGGTCCTACCAGACTCTGGTACATCAGCCTGGTTCTAAATCAAGCTGTCAAACTATTTTAATTTTTCTAAGCTGTGAGCCGCTCCTGAATTTCCTTATTTTATAATGCATTGTGGGAACATTTTCCAAAGGACTTCCATCTTCTGTTATGTCTACTTTCTTTTCTCACATTTCCTGTGTGAACACACTGCATACAGTACTCAAAAACTTGATAAGAATTGGTTTGTAGTATGGATTTCGAACATGCCGTATTTTCCTTTTAATACAATGCATATGGAATGGGGGAGCTCACAGCTGCAAAAAGTTAAAAAGGAGAAGGCTATCTGAGCTTTGCAAAGCTATAAAGTCTGGAAACAGGGGAACAACTGGCTCTGTCAAAAGATAACAAATACACAGATCAGCACCTCTAAAACTCACTGTTTAATATGTTATATCTCGGTAGGTTAATCTGTACAAAAAACATAATTTAAAAATAATTTTTACCCGGAGTTACATACTGGAACTATTACTTGAATGCGCACAGTGAGTATTTCTTCCGTTTTGTATTTCCCTAAATGTCAAACTGTTCCTTTAACTCAAGTTCCACTCAATAGCTTTTTTTCCATTGGGGTTCAGATATAGTTTACTGTGAAGATTGGTATATAAATACAATATGTGTACTAATAATACTGCATGTACTCTGCAGAACAGATTGGATTGGCCAAACTAGAGAGACAACACCTGGAACATGATGTCACTTCCTGAAACTGAATTATCACTTGTCCCAGACCAGTCAATGCAAACCAGATCAGACTATGTGCCAAGTTGGTCTAAGGAGCTTTCTAAAGTAAATAAAGTACTACTGCTACTTCACAAATACTGCTCTGAGATCAACTGTATGTTGAAGGGATTAAAGGGTCATATTCATAACAATATTGAGTTCCTATAAATTAAGACATACTGTGTATAATCATGATTAATAATTACGATAACAGCTATTTCATTGTCATTGCAGTCATTATGCAATTGTGCAGCTTAACTACACTGTACATGGGCACAATGGAATGAGATGGAGGGGACAGGACTACACCATCATGTCCTGTGAGAGCTGCTATCCCTTCCAGATGCAAAGAACAGAGCCCACATGCCTGGGCAGGTGGCTTAATCAGATTTTATAAATAAAAAAGCCACGGTGCAGTGCAGTAATTATCTGTGTGTTGGCCTCTGTAAGACTCCACGGAGCCCCAAGAAATTACAGATTCGGAGGGACAGCCAAGTCTAACTAAATCCATCGGCCTCTGTCCTCAAACCAAGATCACATTTATGTCATTGCTTGGCATTTATCTGCATGCTTACAAAGGAAAAAGGGAGCAACCAGCTGAATGGATCCTGGCTCAGTTTTAGCTGCTTTTTTAGCTTTTTGAGATAAAACAGGCTTTGACTGTGTGTGACTTTCTATTTGAGCGCTAAATGTTAACATACCTCAGAGATGACAGGCTTGCAGTAGCCAGCTCCGAACACAAGGTTCTCTACAGACACGGCAGATGGGCCGCTCGGGCTGTCTGGCGAGCCCTTCCCCAGCCAGGAGCCCTTCCCTGTACGTGCAAAGCTGCAGAGAGAACAGGAAGGGACACATGCAGGGACAAACCATCAGTTTGTGTGAAGGAAGACAGATAAGCTGTGAGACGAGAGCTGCCACTGTTCCAATCAATCCTGTAGTAATCTATGTAATGCAGGGCTTAACACTGAGTATATGATGTTGACTGCTGAATTAATCGTTTAAGTGTTTGGATATATATCCATTCA
>NC_045746.1:21332435-21357663 GCF_008692095.1 Etheostoma spectabile | reverse complement strand
GGATAACCCTTAATTGTGATTGCCAAGACAAATAGGAAGTGCCAGCAGCTCATTCACTTGACTTCTTCTGTTCTTGATATGTTATGGCTTGCAATTATCGTTTTCACTCTCCATCTTCCAATTTTGGCCAGTTCTAAAACTCTAAAAAAAAAAAAGAATTCTACATTTGACTGTTAGCTAAACCCCTCCGATGAATAGCAATTGTCCAACTATAGATTATAGATTATTTTTGTGGAATTTCTTTTTTACTTCAAAGGCAGGCTACCTTCCTAATAATTATAATGTAATATTAATTCCTGTAATGAATTTGTGATTATTTGGCTTCTTTGTCTTTCTATTTACCTTGCCGACACAACCACTAGCCTTTATGCAAAGGATTGTATAATGATGTCACAAATATGCAAATAAGCTCATTTAGCTTCTCTCAACAACTTTTGGAGCTGGTGCTAGCTACTTTCATTGGAAAAGAGTTGGCAACACTGGTGCCAGACTTTAAAGTCAATTTCCAACAGTGGAATTACAATTTCCTTTTTTTGTCACGTGAGCATCACAACCCCCGCAAAAAGACACGTTTCACTATTAGGATTTGATCCATTCGGTCCGTTAACGTTTGGAAAGTCTAGAAGAGCCAAAGGACAAGTTAGCGGAGCGCTAAACCGGAAGTAGTCGGCTCTTTTTATTATTCATCCATGGGCCTATCAAGTTTTAGCTTTCTTACCATGTTGAAGCAATGTGCATGGGGCTATAGAGTGATACCCACCATTTAAAGAGTTTTAAAGGGGGTGTTGTGTTTTAGCCTTAAGGAATGGATTAAACGGTGATTAACTGCTCGAACGCAAGCTTGTCAGTGTCTGTGTAACTAGCTCACAACCTAAACAAGCACTACTTCCAGGGTACGTTACGTCACGTTGTCACTGCCCGAAGGGAGTTGAGTGCAGATTTGAGTTTGACGCATGCATCACTCTGCGACAAGTAGCCTTTCTTTAACCGTCTATACAAGTAGTTTACAAGATGCTAACAAGAGACTTCTGTACTTAATGAAGTTTGTTAACCCCTGGCTACATCTTAGCAATAAAACACAGCAAAGGTTGTCACTTGAATGGTGTTTTGAGCTAATGTTAGCAATCAAACAATCATATATTACTAAGACATTTTTTTAAATGACTGCTAGCTTAGCTACAAGCTAGCAATCAAACACAACAAAGGTTGTCACTTGAAAGGCATTTGGTCTATCGTTAGCAATCAAACAGTCATAGATTTGATGGATTCCGCAAATTTCAGGATGACACTTTATGCCGTACACCGTTTAAATCTCACATCGGGCAGTGACACACATATTTAACTTACTAGGTTACTTTTGCTCGTAACAGTAAAAGTCTTTTATTTCGAATGTCCTGGATGCTACCAGAGTTTAGGTTAACGTTATTGGCTCTATCCTCAAAGCCTTTTTCTCTTGAATTGTTAAAAGTAAAGTAAATATAACTGTTAGCTAAGCAGCAAACAGGGTAAGGTTAAAATAGAAGTTTGTCAGCTGGAAACATTAACAGTTCAGCCAGAGAGTTGCTTTCAACCAACTCATGGAGCTGGCGTTAGCTTAATTAGCTAGCCAGTTACAGTTGTTAAAATCTGCCAGCCCATGGCCAGCCATAGTTGTCAGCTTTCAAAACAGATAGTTGTTAGCTAGAAATGAAATACTGCTTTTGTCTGTCCATGTCTGACATCGAGGACCCGTTGTTTTAAAAAATAACATTACATTTTGTGTAATAAATCTGCCACTGTTACAGATGTAAACTGGATATGTCATATAGTTACAAAGGAGGACAGGGCTTGGTTTCATTCAGTTGGATCCCTGTTTTTTAAATCACACCAAAAGAGTTTTCTGCTTTGTGTGAATTCAAGGTCTGCAAATGGTCCTCAAAATGCCCCTGTGAACTGTACCTGATTAGTGGCTGATGTAAGGCAACCAGTGAAGCATGTATGGAGACAGAAATGACGGACAGGTGGAAGTAGTCGAACATGACAGGGACGTGGTGGTGGAGGCCTCTCCGCGGGTGGAAGTGGAGGCTGAGGGTCCGACTGCTGATCAAAGGGACAGTCGCTATCTCTGCCAGCCTGAGGAATGGACAAAGAGTGACAGTAAGTTACACTATTACACAATGACAAATGCTTACTCTTAAACATACTCCTATAGTAATCATCTGCAGAATTCTAGTTTTGGTAGGCTTCCTTCCCCATGTTTAATGTCTATTCCAGTTATACACACTCACCAATGGACAGCATCAAATTTTATATTATACTTTTTTTTTTTAAGTAACAATATGTAAAAACACTGTAAAAGAACTAAAAATAACTTCAACTCGGTATTGCAGTGCTACAGTGCTGTTAAAAAACTACATAGAGTACAGATTAATAAAATGCATATTAAGTGGTTTTATCTCCCACATTACAAAGAAATGCCATATGTATCTGTTCCGACTCTGGAGAGTCTGTAGCTCAAAGCAACAGCTCTTTAAAAGATGTCTGAGAATGTGGACTACTGCTTTACAATAATCTAACATCCTCATTGAGCCATATATTTACGGAGCCCCTAAGGGGACATGGGGAAGCTAAAAAAAACTAAGAAAAAGAAAAGAAATACTGTCCTCTCTACTGTGTTCTCTCGCAAAACTTTATTGGGTTTGGGAGGAAGAAAAAGTCAATAAACTTCCGGCTCAGTTTGGCATCGTGGAAACCATCACAACAATTTATAGTCTTTAAATTTAAGGCCAACAAAAAATAAAATGATTATGAACCTCTTCCATTGGTGTGTGCGCTTTATTGTTTCCCGTAAGGAAACAATATAGCAACAAGTTTTCCATCATCCATCTGTCCCCCCCCCCATTGTCATCTTAGGTATATATTGTCCTTAATTTGAGTTGGAGAGAAAGGGTCTGAATCTTGACTCGAATTGAAATGGAGACCTAGATATCCTAAAGGCGTGCGGACCCTGAGTAAAGGAAACCAGTGCCCATGATATGATATAGACAAGGGGCTCCATAACTCACTCCTGTGTAGTGTTGACAAGTACTATAATCACACAGGTATGACAAAAATGGGGAATAAACAGCTTAAGCGCACAAATCCTCTTCACTGATGTGCAGCTGCTGGTTCACACGAGAGCAGTTCCCCAACAAAAACATTGCCTTTTTGCCATATGCTAATGCAAACTATTTATTCTTCTCCCAAGCAAACAGACAAATCACAGTAATTGTGTATTGTTAGCAGAGAAGTTGGGATCAGGTGCTTAAATATATGGGTATGAGCCAAAAGAAAAAATAGCCCTTATTCATGCCTAGTTTGCATTCTCACTCTTGCATAAAAGCTGGAACAAGTAGAATCTCTCTCTCTCTCTCTCTCTCTCTCTCTCTCTCTCTCTCTCTCTCTCTCTCTCTAACATGCACATACACACAAACACACATTTCCAAACTGCTCAAAAACCTACTGTTGCTCATTGTCAGTGAAATGCAGATCCAGCTTCAACTGAAAGTCCACCTCACTCAAGGCTTCTTCCACCTGCAAAACAACACAGGTACAGCAGTGTTGGTACTGCATTAACATTATAGAGGTGACATGGAAGGGGGCACACAAAATAATGGAAACGCCACACGGAAACATGACACAATCGTCCAGTTGTCATTGAAATAAGACAAGCTCTACTGCTGTTTTATCTTGAATGCCAGTTTGTACATTTATTATTTGTTAGTCTTCAACATGAGACAGCAAATAGAGATGCTAAGAGAACAAATCATTTCTGCTAAGGAAATCTGCAAAATGTTTAAAAGGAGACTTTGCCTATTTTAGACCAGCTCTCTGTGTCCTCCACTCTCATGTTCTCTGCCTTGCTAATTTAGGGGCGACACTTCTTTCTGCATTGGCACTGAACATTGGCATTGGATGTAAATCAAGAGGTGTGGAATCTTCCAATATGGACGTAAATTCATGGAATTACAGGGCTGTATAGGCAAACACAATACATGTTAAAATGTTTCTGTCAGTGATGGAGTACTCCAACCTGCCTATTCACTGGACTTGTGACTCGACTTGGACTCGCCCAATACTGACTTGGATTCCAGGATTTCCGAAATCGGGCTTGACTATTTATAACATGAAACATTTACGAAATTGGACGTGACTATTTATGACATGAAACATTTACGAAATTGGACTTGACTATTTATGACATGAAACAGGAAAGTGACCAAGTGAGCAACATATCCGTGTGACATATGATGGACATTTACACTATACATATGATGTGAATGAATTTAGCTATTTGGCATAGAAATTAATGTGACCGACCTTGTTTGCAATTCTGATTTAGTTTTTTTTAATTATTCACCGTGTCATCCACAACCTGTTATCCTGCCTTTATTTGAATCAGATGTAGCTCAAACTGAATTATATTATTATTATTATTATTATTATTATTATTATTATTATTATCATTGGGGGTGGCAGTAGCTCAGTCCGTAGGGAGTTGGGTGGGGAACCGGAGGGTTGCCGGTTCAAGTCGACCAAATGGACCAAAGTATGGTGGTGGACTGGTAGCTGGAGAGATGCCAGTTCATCTCCTCGGCACTGCCAAGGTGCTCTTGAGCTTCCATGGGCAGCCCCCCCTCTCTGACATCTCTCCATTTAATGCATGTATAGGTACTGAGCATGTGTGTGTAATTCAGGCCTAACAACAGAGTGGAAATTGTAATTTCCCCTTGTGGGACTACTAAAGGATACATTATTTATTTGTTTAGTTTTATGCATTACTCTTATGTTGAAAGAGCCATAGAATGCCATGGTGTGTGGAAGTACAGAGCACCTCTTTGAATTGGAAAAACAAAAGGTTTGGGTGAAGTACAAAGGCAGTGCCACAAGTGGAGTCTTTTAAAGACTTAGGTGCAGTGTTGCTAATTATTATATTATTATATTCTTCCTCTCTTTCTGTTTACCATTTGTCTAAAATGTACTCTCATATTGTACAGCAAACATACAAATCGTTGCAGTTTTGCCCGATATCGATGTTCGGATTGATTAAGCATATAGGATAAGGGTGCTCACAGGGGAAATGAGGGGCTATTTTTGGCTGTGCTATCTGTAGCTGTGAGCGGCAGATAACCTCCGGAAGGTTAATGAGCGGGGAGCCTTCGGGAGAGCTTACAGCTGAAATCTGATATGCCTTGAAGCTCCTCTGTCTCCACACCTCCACATGACATGTCTATGTTTAATGAAATCTTCTAAAATTAGGAGCCAAGAAGAGCCATGTGAGACACATTATCCACATTCTGACTGCAGCCGGGATCTTTCCACAGCAACCCAGCCATCCGTACCGTAGACATATGTCAGAGCAGCTGAGCGATGGCGCAAGGTAATGTCAATGTCTGAGCTATGGCTGTCACATGGATGATTAGCTTCGAGCGGGAGCCATCGCCACTCCCCCACATCGTAACCTCGAGCCTGTCTCATCGCTGTCACCACTGATCAATTTGGTTTTGCCCACGATGGACGAGGACGAGACATCAATAATTGTCTGGCAGGTTTACACACCTGATCATTTCAACTGAACATGGGCAGTCAGGGACACGGCAATTTACATGTGTCTGTCAATTGAAGCACATTAATTCCATCCACGCGTTTTTATCCGAATTAAGTGATATCGAATGAAAAATGCATTATGTAAATGGTAAAATTCAATGGAATTTCACGAATATCGACTCAAAGGAGATACGTTCATTGATCTATGTACGGCATATGCTAAAAACGCTGATGGAAACGTTATTTGCCAAATAAATAATGAATTGCGATTAAGTTTAAGGTTGTTTTATTGTTCCAACCCGCCACAAAACGAAGAAGTTTTAATCAATTTCCGCCCAGTATTTCCGCTCTGTTGGCACACATGGCAGGTGTCAACAAAGACAGATGTCAGTGGACGGACGAGGAGACGAGAGACTTTTGGAATTTAATTTATCAGAAACTCGCGAAAGAAATGGACAACAAAGGTTAGGACAAGCCGTGGGACGTCCTGCGGAGGAATTGGAAGGCACGTAAACACTGTTTGCCTCAATGTCTCATGTCTCATGTCTCAATAAAGAGGGAAAATAAAAGCCAAGTTGCATCTGCATCGTCATAGCGATGTGTTGATAGCGTTGTTGTTTTCTTATTGTAGCATGATATGTCGCTATCAGCTGGCACATAAGCACTATTACAACTTTTGCAATATTGATGATGTGTTGGTAGACGGCTTGATCAATTTTTTCTAGAAAAACTTTGTTTGCAAACCTTAAAATGTCTCAAATCAATTTGATAAACCAATTTGATCGCAACACAGCACGTAATGTCATTACCACAGGTTTTTATTCACTTTAAAGCCGTTGGACGGAAAGCCCCTTTCACCGGCTTTATTCACATGAGTTTTTTTTACCCAACTTCAGATAATTCGATTGACTAGTGGATGGAAACTTAGCTTGTGTCTGGAATAGTTCAGATTGAATTGTTTTGAAAAAGGAGATTACCTTTGCTAGCTAAGAGTTAGTATAATGTATTTTCTTTCATTTGTTTGGTCGTCAGGTCCAGCCTTAGAGTTAGGGTTATGGTTAGCCCCTTGCACTATTTTGCTTTTGGGGGCCCAAACTACAGCCAGTCATTTCATCAACTTTTCAAACTCTGGTTCAAAAGGAAATAACTGCAATTAGGGACGCCCAGGAAAGGATGAGGACCTGGCCCTGTTTGCAGGTCCAACCATTACTAGGGCCTTTACACCTACTGTGTCGGCTGTTAAGTATTCTTCCTTTAAGAGTCTCTTCAGTACCGGTGTGCTGTACTGTTGTGAAGAGCTCACACACTTATCAATTTGTAATGCTTGTGCTTAACTGTATATCTGCTACAGTTTCTGCACTTCCCTGAGGGAAAGGCGATGCAGTGTTTGGGCAGCACAACAATCAATAGTTTTCAGGCTGGGGGGGTCAGAGTCTAAACCCCCATCAGAAGCTTAAAAGATAAATCTGATGGGATGTGAGGTGATCAACGGGATGGAACGGAGTAAAAAATGGCATGTCTAGTCTTTTTTTTTCTGTTAGTCTTGTGTTTTTCAGATTTTAAGTCAAAATTCGTTTGAACTGACGCGTTCCAATGTCCCTGTGGGTTGTCTGGAACTGTTTGTGAATGTTATGTTCTCTAATTTAAAAAAAAAATGGTTCTGGAAGGAACTGCTCACCCATAGCAGAATCTAACACACAATCACTGTAGTCAGCACAAGTCTCTGAACAAGTCTGTCCAAGTCTACGGCCAATACTACTTCTACTACCAATACTTTATATGAAAAAAACTGTCACTTGTAGACATTTCACGCTACTTTAAGCAAATTATTTACCATATTCAGCATGATTATATGACTTCTTCATTACCAGCCTTGACACCGTGCGCCTACCTCATCATGGCAAAATGTGGTCCTGGAGACACAAGCGGCAAGTACCACAGAAGTGGATTTTAGTACTTTGCCATGTGTAACCCTATATATAATGTATATCTCGGTCTATGGAGAGATTTCGTCAAGTATAAGCGCCACAACTTCACTGGTGTGTAGTTAAGATAAAAAATCAGGGGGTCAGGGATCAGCCACTGGACCCCCAACTTTACACCCCTGGCCCACTTTGGCATCGTGACTGGTGTGATCCCATCGCAAGATCGTCTGTAGTTACACAGTAATGTCAGATTTCTGCGTTAATTAAATGGCTTTAATATCTCTGTCATGAAAGAGAAGTATTGTTGGTTGAGACAGGCGGAGTGGGGACCAGAAACGTGTGTAGACGAGAACCGTGGATGATATATTGCATTAATTAACTGCCATTTAATTCAACTGCATGTATCATACATCTGTCTTTACTGTAATAAGCTTTTGTGCATTTTACCGCCAGGCTACTGATGAAATGCAAGCAGCCAATGGCATTCTTCTTTCTCAGCTAGAAGTGTGTGTGTGGGAAATGTCACCAGCATGACTCACCCTTTCTCCGTCCAAAAGCAGGTGGACTTTGAAGATCATACAGTCATTCACCGTAATCTCCTCATTTCTGTAAAGGATCTGAAATATCCGGCTGAACACGGTGCCGTCGTGAACCCCTGCAGAGCTGAAGCTGCATTCTCCTGGTGTGGGACACAACAACATGCACAATTAACACAAACAACAACAGTCTCACAGAATTCCTGTAAAAGTCAGCAATGATATTAAATGCAGAGCTTTTACGGCACTAAACTAAATGAATAGTCAAATGGTTTGACACAGAGTTGTCTCAGAAATAAACTGTTTTGCATAACCAGAAATAAAATTAGGCCTTTCAAATGGCAAATGCATCCTGATATTTGCAGTATGTTCTCCAATTTGCGAATATGTACCCAGATTTGCATAATGAGTCTTGCAAATATGTTACATAACATCTGCAAATGTTTACTGGGGGATCTGAGTGGGTATATTTAGATCGAGGAACATGTGCTAAGATTTATGAATATGTGTATTTCAATCAGGAGAGACATGTTTGCGGATATGAAAAAGGTTTATTTTACAGCTCAGTAAAATGTACAAAGTCTTTGGAGATTAGACTCCATCGTTTTACTAATAGTTCGTATATGGGGTAGAGAACCATCATAACCCCCCGATGGAATCTAGACACCGGTGGTGGCATCAAAGGAGCCCGAATAAATGTAAATGTGCTGTATTTATATAGCGCTTGTCTAGTCTTAACGACTACTCAAAGCGCTTTTACATCATACAGGAAACATTCACCATTCACACACATTCATACACTGTGGCCGAGGCTGCCGTACAAGGTGCCACCTGCTCATCAGATAAACATTCACACACATTTACACTCCGATGCATCGGGGACAACTCGGGGTCCAGTGTCTTGCCCAAGGACACTTCGACGTGGGACTGCAGGGCCAGTGATCGAACTACCAACCTTCCGATTGGCAGGCAACCGCTCTACCACTGAGTCACAGCCGCCGAATACCAGACTGAAGGAGGCTCCGGACCGGTCAGCTGGAGTAGATGACTGGAGGTGGAAGGGGGGGTGGAGGGTAGCATCTGATAGCATAGAAACAGATTTAAAGCTGGGCTGTGACTCTGTGATTGGCCCTTGAAATTCTTGTACGATTCTGATTGGTTTAGCAGGAAGAAGATGCCTCCAACAGCTGATTCGATTTAGGAAGAGAGCATTGATTAAGAGTTGGGTCTTCCTGAAATAATTTATGCTGAGCTACATTAGTATTGCAGTGGCAGCTCATGTTTTCTCTAATTGATATCCAGTGTCCCTGCACTTTTAATGGCGCTTCTAGCTTTCTGTTTGTCCAATTAGTATATCCAAAGTATATGCCTATGCTCCATGTTCATGGAGCATAGGCTGTTGACACCAGTTTAACAGAGTCTCCTGTCCAGGGCTTGTCTTTACAGCTCTGTCCATGTCAGCTCGCTCTGCTTGATGTCTGTCTTGAGGTCCCTCCACCACATGTTCTTGGACTGCCCTTTCTTTCTTGGTCCATCTAGGGTCTGCCTGGAGGTGCTTGTATTTGGTTTGCAAAGTGCTTTACCAATCCACCCCCCATATTCTCCTCCTCTCCTTGATCTCTTCTTCCATTGGTTGTTGGCCTGTTCTCTGTCAGAGATTATGGTTGCTGATGGGATCTGGCCAGTGGATGCTCACGACCCGCCACAGGCAACTGTTAATGAATGTTGTTACTTTCACCATTGAGTTCCTGGTTGTCCTTTTACGTCTGTTATCTGTAGCTTTGTCTGCCAGCTGATTTCTTTGGAGGTCTTTATTATCCAATCTATAACCAAGTTGAAGAGGAAAGTGGGCAGTAAACAGCCATGACTGATGCCATTCTTCATTTAGAAACTTTGATTAAGCTGTCCTCCATGGATAACAATGCAGCTCATCCCTTCGCAGGAGTTTGTGATCATGTTGTTCAATTTCCTGAGATATAACGCCTTCTCGTAGTCTATCAAGTTGATGTAGAGCAGAGAGTTCTATTTCTATGATTGCTCAACTCTGATACTGGGAGTTGCAATTTGGTCCACACAAAATCTATTCTCCAGGGCTTCTTTTGTTTGCTCCATGATGACACTGTTGAAGATAATGGGAAGCTTGCTTCCTCTGTAGTTAGTGCATTTGCTGAGGTCTTCTTTCTTGGGGAGCTTGACCAGGTAGCCTTCCTTTTAAGTCCACTGGTACTTCCTCCTTCTCCCAGATCCTCTTAAATAGTGGGTGTAGCATCAGACATGCACACTCGCATGTAATGAACAATCATCTTAGCTTAACCCAGGATAACGTAAAGAATGGATGCATGGGGGACACAGATATGTGTTTTTTGATTTTCAACATTTGCCATTCTACAAACCTGACGTGTTAGTTCAACTCAAACCGTTTGAGGAAACCAATATCCTTGAATCATTTAAGTTTAATAACTCAAACAATCCAGTCATTAAAAAAAAAGTTGATTTGTGTCCGAGTAACTCAATGACTTATTGTTAAGATAACTTGGGTAAATAGAGTTAATACTACTAATTCCATTCAGTTAAGATAACTTAAATATGTCAAGTATTTTTTACACAAATGTTGCGACAACAACTACACTACAACACTTCTGTGTGCGACATAATTACTCCTATCGACTGACACATTCTCCCTGGCTCCCCTGCTGTCCAGCTGCATGCCGTGAGATGTCTCTGAAATCCCCTGCTGAGGTTGTGCTCTTTTCAGTCTCATTCTTACTCTGCCTCCTTCTGTGGGCCTCCTCCTGACAACGCTGTCGCTACTAGCAGCATCAAGCAGCTCCAGCCGGGAGGACAGATGTGTGGGAGGATGAGACAGCGTATATCCTCTGGGTATATATTGTATTTGGAAGGAATTGTGTCTCTGTGTTAGCACCGTCGCCTCACAATCTGACAAATGTGACGAATATTTTTGTTACCTTGTGTTTGTCTGTGTTTTCGGGATCCAAATCAGGCGTTTTATCCCGATAGGATATTATATTGATTCTTTTGAAAACTATACAATATTTACTGATATCACAAAGTCTGCCCCAATGAGATTTCCATTCGATTCAGGGGCCTATACAAGACAACACATAAGCCCATTTAACACAATCAGTTACAAAAACAAACTGATATTTTTAATAAAAAGAATAACTATTAAGTGGGAATTTTTTTTAAAACAGCCCATCTTAAAGATGAGGACATGTAGTAGAGCCCGACCTATAAAGGATTCTGAAGGCCAATACCGATACAAATATTTGTATATAATGTAAATAATACATATATTTAAAAATACGATATATTGGCTGATATATATATATATTTTTTTTTAAATCCAGAAACGTGTAACAAAACATAAACAGATTTCCCTAACATTAGTTATTTGTAGTTATTTATGAGTTCTCACTTTTAAAAAAATATGATAATCATTTTTTTCTTGTCAGAACAGAGGAATATCAAAATATATAAAGTTCTGATAAATAAAATGTATAAAAATACAAACTTAAAGTCCTTTGAACAGTAACACAACAACAATGTTGCCAACAGGGACGTAGTAGAGCGCCCTCTGGGGGACAAACTATGCAACGCCAACGCTCATGACATGGTTGACCATCCGTCATGGTTGACCTTTTTTTTTTATATTGACCATTTTTATTTTTTTAAATATTCATTTATCAGAATAATTTATTTGTCATTATACAAAATATTATTGTTATTTTATTTTTTAATCAGCCATTATAAATCCCGATACCAATTCGGGAAATGCCTAATATCGGCCAATAATATCGGGCCCATCAATATATCTCTTATATATACTGTGTGTATATATATATATATATATATATATAGATAAAGCTCTAACACGTATCCCTATTTTCACTTTGTATTGATAATATTGGGTCGCTGAGGATTGAATCGATATATATCGATCCACATTTTCAATTCAATTTTATTGATAGTATCAATTCATAACAAGAGTTATCTCAAGACTCTTTACAGATTCAGCGGGTCTATACCACACTCCAGAATTTACAAGGACCCAACAGTTCTAGTAGTTTCCTCATCGATGTATCGTTACGCTCCTACCAGTTAGGTGGATTATAGAGTGTGAACTGCGCAGGAATCAGCATAAATGATTGACCTGTGAAGGACTTGTGATCTCCCCCAGGTGCTTTCATGCCCTCTTTCCTTTGCTGGGTGGCCCTTCAGTTTGGCCAAAGTGACTAAATCAATAAAGAGTAGCTGCTGCAGTTGCCCTCACTATTGTCACACACTCACACACACACACTCTTTTCCCTCTGAATGCCGGTGTGTTTTACAGAATGGATTAAACAACACATTTAGTACCAAGGGGGCCGAAGCGATAAGGCCTTGATAAGAAAGCTGCGTTGCTGAGATCTCGGCTTTGACATTGATAGCAATGTTGTTTGCATACAAGGGGAAGGCCGCACCTGTACAATCTAATGCAGTCTAATACATAACATAACAGCCGTACTATGACAAATAATACCCCCAAAAATCAAAACTTGCAGCAGTAATGAAGTCAAAGAGTTTAAATGCTGTGGCAAGCAAATATTTGTTATTAAGATGTGCATTATTTCTAGAAAAAAATAAAAATAATAATAATAAAACATCCCAAAACATGAGTAATGTTTAGAATCTGCAGAAAGTTTTGAACAATACAGCAGATTAAGTCATTCATAATAATAATAATTTGCATGAATAAAGACATGTGCATGCAGAAAAGGCACAAATTGAATATTGAATTTCCAGAATGCAGGAAATAAAGCTTTTTGATGCTTAAAGTTACCACCAGACTTTTTTTGGGGCTTATGAAATCAAATTTTCAACATGAGGAATGTGTCATTTCTTCTTTAAAAAGTGACTGATGATTGTCATTTTAATGTCAACGGCAGCCCATATATATATATATATAAATCAGACTTATAAAATAAGATTTAAAAAATCTCTCTTCACTTCAAATGTATAATGTAAATAATAAATACTTATCCAAAACTTTGACTTAATATGAAAACAAATTATGACAGTAAGTCAAAATTATGATTCAGCATTATGATTTAGGAAGAATATGAAGCAATTCCAGTTGCCCATGACTTAGCATTTCTCCATATCATCACCTGTATGAATCGTCAGTCCTTGTTTTCCTAACAGAAATTGGTTTCCGTTGAGTCAGTAGACCTCCTCTACATGACACTACATGTAACACTATTCAAATAAAAAATCATCTCTATATATATATATATATATATATATATATATATATATATATATATATATATATTATCTACACCACCGGTCAAAAGTTTGGGGTCACTTACAAATTTCCATTGCACTCCATTATAGACAAATACCAGCTGAGATCAGTTGCATTGTTTTTTTAACCAGGGCAGCAGTTTTGAGATTACTTTGTGTGCTTACATAATTGCAAAGGGTTCTCCAATGTTTTCTTAGTTAGTTTTTAAAAATGATATCAGATTAGTAAACAGGATGTGCCTTTGGAACATTGGATGAATGGTTGCTGATAATGGATGATGTAGATATTGAATTAAAGATCAGCCCCCCCACTCAGATCAGCTGGTATTCTGTCTGTAATGGAATGGAATGGAAAATTGTAAGTGACCCCAAACTATTGTAGTGTATATATATATAGATTTATATATATATAAATATATATATATATATTGGCCGATATATTGGCATATTGGATTTTTGGGGCTCCCATTCATGTTTACAGTGAGTTAGACCAAGAAAAATACATCACACCCACCCACATATTGGGTACACTGCAGTTCTCACAGGTGTTATCACAGCTTGCTCTTCAAAACCTGCTGAAATGCCCTTAAGCTTTAGCCACAGTCAATCTGAGCTGGGAATAATATGCTTACAGCTACTGGTGCTCTGCATATGACGTGTGTGTGTGAGAGAGTGTGTGTGTGTGTGTCTGCTAGTCACTCCCTAGCCGTAAAACACAAAATTCTTCAGAATGCTAATGTGAGGGAGTATCTTAGTCCATGTAGTAGGAGACAACTTAAACAGCAATCCAAGTCTCCCTGTTCACATTCTGAATTAAAAAAAAAATCACTGTTTTTGTGTGTGTGTGTGTCATTAAACGCTTCAGTTGAGTGTCTGGCACAATCCTTCTCACACAATTCATTTGTCTGAGGGGCTCAGACAATTGAAATGTCAAGCATACACTTTCACAGAGAACACAGTAAGGGATTATTTCCTGCGTATGTGTATGATGAATGTATTTTGTCCTGCAGGCTGGGCAGAGAGCTGGCTGCTGCATTTATTCTCAGGATTCTGCCTGGGAGGTGTACAGGCTTAATACATGACCTTGTGAAAGGAGCTGCAAAGGGACGGGAGGGGAAGGGAGGGCTGCAGCCTTCCAATTACAATATGAATTTGATGGATTGCAGTCATTGGATTACATATACAGCAGCCTGCATCGCTGTAGACCAGCATTTGAATATGCGACTTTGTTTATAGAGTTGACAACGGTTAAATATCGGCTTGTAACACATGCATGGTATAGACTAGTGGACCCCAGACTGATATGTTTGCAAGAATGTATCGGAGGGTGAATCTAATTAAGATGCGATTTACCTTACGTTAGGTTGACAGGCGTACATCTTTAAGAAGCGTTCAACATTTTTTGAAAGGCTTATTTGCCTTCTTTCCATGTGTGAGATTAATTAAAATCAAGCTCTGCTTAGTTTAGCATAAAGACTGCAAGCAGTGCAAAACAGCTAGCTTTCTCCTGTCCAGTGGGGGAAAATATGCTTACCAACACCTCTAAAGCTGACTTATTTAAGATGCATTTTGTTACACCGTCACTTCACCTGACTGTTGTAGTTACAGAGTGTTAAACCATAAAATAAACACAATTTCAATTGTTCATGTATGGGTTGAACAAAAGACATACACTGGCGTAAAGGGGCTATAAACAACATTAAGAGTCTGGGCAGGGATTGCCTACACATGGCATTCACTAGCATTTTACGTTAGCATTTGCTCTAAAATGCATGTGCAGCTGGCCCAACTACCAAAAGAACAGAGAAGAAGAGTTTCTGAAACACACACAGGGAGTATGACTTCCTTCTCTGCTCAGAACACCATTACTCCACTATATCTTAAGGTACTTTTTTTGCTGCTATATTAATACTTGGTATGTTGTATAAAGCGCTTTAGATTAAACAGCTTTCAAACATGTTTTGCCATATAAAGATGGGAGGTAGGTTTTTAGTTTTTATCCCCCCTGCATCTAGGCTTCATGCTATGCTAGGCTAAATGCATCCTGTTTTCAGTTTGAACCAAAACCTTCATTCACTCATTGTCTGGCGGCAAACACAAGCTGCAAACACAACTACACAACAACTACTAAAATATGATCACCTCTATGGTGATCTTTTTTGGTAAACTGTTCCCGTTTACACATCTAAGACATGAGGCAACATTTTCCTTTTTTTGGAGTCATGTTTCTGGCAGTGATGGCTTCTGAGTCGACATGGACTGGCACACTGATGACTCGGACTTTAACTCGAAGAGTTACGCAATCAAACTCGGAAGTTGGATGAAATTTCTGACTACTGGAATACTCAAGTCCTGGATTATTACTTTAGTGTGACTCGAGTCGCTATTCTCTAGACTCGTTACTTGGCTATGACTCGAATTGGACTCTTCTTTGTGGACTCTGAGTGGGACTCTGAGACACTGGGCACTTGAGACTTGACATGGGCTCGCAGTTGGTGACTCAAATACGCAATCAAACTCTGAAGTTGGATAACATTTCTGACTACTGGAGCACTCAAGTCCTGGATTATTACTTGAGTGTGACTCGAGTTGCTATTCTCTAGACTCGTTACTCGACTATGACTCGACTTGGACTCTTCTTTGTTGACTCTGAGTGGGACTCTGAGACACTGGGCACTTGAGACTTGACATGGACTCGCAGTTGGTGACTCAAATACAACACTGGTGTCTGGCCACCCTGATGAGCCCTATATCCACTCTTCTATTAGCTCTATTTTGGTCTACACCAACTCCTGAGGGTAATAGCTGTCTCTTTAGCAGCTAAATGCTCCTCTAAGTTCACCGGCTCGATGCTAAGTGTGTCTGTACTGTTTGGTGCTGGGCATGCAGTGTGCAGTGTTTTTGTTGGAGCCTTTACTCAGAAATAAGCTTCCTGATACACCGGGAGAAAGCAAATAAGTGTTTTTCACAAAATATTGAATTATTCAAGTGGTGTTTAGCTGAAAAGAATTTCAATTATATCTTTTCATACTGGATATTTACTTGTGCTGACTCACTCAAGGTTAGTTTCCTTGACATCAGGCAGAGTAATTCAAAGAATGAGCTAAAATGAATGAGTAGATTAGACTGTTATGTTACTCTATTAAAGCATGTACAGTAATCAGTTTAACTGAAGCCTACCACCAGCTGGACTTTGCTCTCCCTTCTTTTCCTCACCTGACAAATCTGCACCTGCAGGATTCAACTCCTAAAAATAGACTATTGAGAGCAAGGGCTGCTATTGTTATCATTCCCATTGCAATCTATTATTATTTTTGACTCTTCAGGATTTGTCTCCATCCAATGTTGTAAAGGAAAATAGTTTTCTCTACTGGTGTTATTCTCACTGGCCCTCATTTATCAACCTACCGTAGAAACCAGTGCAGATATGAGCGCAGAAACCCTCTAACAGGCTTCACGTGGGATTCATGAAACGTTCGTATCACACCAATCAGAGCGTGAGAGTGGTCCTACATTGATAAATGCAGCGGCTGGAAACGATCAGAGTTTAAATATCACGCCCCGATACAGTATATACTTGGTTTTTGAGGCCTCTGCGCTACTATTTATGACATGTTGAGAAATAATCCAGCTAAGAAGTGGCACTTTCCAGAGGTGGAGATTGAAACCCTGATGTCTCAGGTTCCTTTGCAGTAACGTGTGTCTTATTGAAGGTTGTAGAAAGAATGCGGAATGGAAAGAGATCAATGATGCGGTCACCAGTGTTGCTGTAGTAAATCGGACACCAGCTGAAGTTTATTTAATTAATACATCCTTGACATATGTATCTTATAGTTCAGACCAGACGGGATATTTTATCGCAGCCTATACGCTCACGTTAAAATTGATAAAAGCAGAGCTTTGCGTAGGAATTGACTTACGCCCGTCCTATGCCTGTTTAAGGTCGTATGCACATTTCATAAATGTGGGCCACTATGTTCCTGGATAAAAGTTTAAAAAAACAAAAACTAAATTACATCTGTCAAATAGCTCATGTTAATGTATTGTGTAAACAGTTAGCTTCATTTAATATTGTATGTGGTGTTTTTCTTTTTTTTTGCGGGGTACAAATCTTCAACCAAAACAAGTTTCTTCCCGAGACTATTTCGTCCAGAGCTTAGCGCCGCCCAAGATGATTGTGATTGGTCGAAAGGGCTCACATTATGCTTGTTGGCTTTTTCCCTTTCCTTTATTGTGTATTATATCTTTTTGGTGCACGCTATAGATTTACAAAGTTAAAAAGCCCAATGTCCACAAAGGGACTTACCAACAAAAAACACTGCTCCAACCAGCTCAACTGTAGTAACACACGTTGTAATGCTCACCTAGCTGCTAGCATGGCACAACCTCATACTCTGCTTCTGACTGGCTAGTAGTCCTTACCTAGGTACTGAGCATGTACAACTCCCAACAAAGATGGGACAGAAGTGAGATGCCTCACTCTGTAGCTAAAACAGAGAGCTCAACACACGGGGTGAAAAGAGGAGCTGCAGCAATGTCCAGTACAACAAAAATATGGTGTTTGTAGAAAATTAAACCATTTAAAGCTCTTCGGATATAACCTCTAAATACAATTATGAACCTGGAAATGAGCAGAATATGAGCACTTTAAAGAAACTCAAACAACCAGAGAGTTTTTTTCCCCTATCTTTGAATTTATCTGTGGTTTAGCCAGACCTTTTACATGCCTTAAATTAAAGTCCAAGCCTTAATATAACCTGACACTGAGCCTGAAATCATACGGGGGACCTAAATGTCCTCACACTCCAAAATGTACTAACAAGGATAGTGGGCTGCACTGTCAGGAATTGATCCTCACAAGTACATCTAAATCAGACACACACACACACACACACACACACACACACACACACACACAGCGCTCCAGTCATGACAAGCTAAAAATAGCCATTATTACTGTGAATCAGTATTGCCAGTAATACAGCTTTCTGCATTGCCAGAGATCCAGATTTTACACTTGGGTAGGTTCAGAAATACTGTGTCACAACCTATGAATACAAAGGAGGACACGACGCGAGGTATCTTTTATGATAGAAACCAACTGCAAGTTATTGTATTCAGGAATTAATGGATGTAAAATGCACAGAGCATGAAGGAAAGTGCTGTTTTTATTCCCGTTTACCTCGTCGGTTGAATATTTTGTTGTTAGTTATCTACAGCATCGTATTTATTTAAGAAACAAACCTTTGACAAAAGGACCTTTTAGTGAAAATTTCTAAAATGTAAATGTTATGGCCACAAATGAGCATAGCAGTCTTTGAAGGATATGCTGTTTTATTGTGGTTCATGGTAGCCTGGTCCTACCAGACTCTCAGAGACTGAAGGAAAATAAAAAAATTAAACAGAAGTACATAGGAGGGCGGAGCCAGGCTAGGTTTATGGTGCACTGCAAAAGCATTCAGCTTTACGTCTGCTCTGTCCTCTTCTTAAGTCTTAAATCCCTCATTATAAGACAAGAGGAACAATCTTCCTCCAATCTCTAAGCATAACAAATGGCAAATATTTCGAGACCGCATGGAACAAATTAAGATCAATATGTATCAAGAAAATGACACTAGGTTTGAAAATTGACATTGATTTACTTTCAAAAGAAGTTGAATCATCTTGCTACCATTGGGTTTTGGAATCAGAAACAAGATTATCTGCAGAGATCGTCAGTCAGTCTTTAACCCAAAGACTCCACCAAACGTCTTGAATCACTGAGACAAGGTAAAGCCTTTAAATCCCCACATGCCACGCTCTGTCTCTGGTGCATATCTGTGAAAGCTGGGACAATGGTAGGAACACACCAATAGATCAACTTACTGTGTTAAAACAACAATCTATTTGGTTATGTTCATGAAAGGGCTTTTACCCCCATTAAAAATAAAAAATTAGGGTCCATTCCAAGGTACATCCATTGCACCTCTGTCTCCACATCTGCGGATTGCTTTATTTTAAGAAAGGGCTTTGTCATGTCAGTGATTGAAGCTGTTTTCAATTCACAGTCAGAAATACAGAAACAAATCTGGTAGACGACTATAATCCAAAGAAGATTGTAGAGCATGTTCATATTCCACATCCGGGTGATGTGCTTACTAGTTCCAGGAAAGGCACAGAAAAAGAGCACTTCCTGCTCTACAGTACCATGTACTTTACCACAGAAACAATTCTGTTTGTCACACTCCGTTCCTTTTGGACATGGACCACTGTGGATGTAAAGTAAACTTTATAGACTGATGGTCAAGATCAAGCTCCTGTCATCCTTTGTCAATATTTAAGACCCAGGATGACTTTGATTAAATCAACTGTTGGCCAGTCAGTTTTAATAGTATTGGATAAGTATTTAATTCATTTGGATATTTGAGTCAAAGTACAGTAGCAGGATTTATTACTACTAGTAGCGGGAGGAGTATATCTTTTGATTGTACGTTTCTGGTTTTAAATGAGGAGTTTTCTTTCACCACCCTAGAAACATCTCTGGAAAAAAACACCACCTGTCCATTTTATCTGGTCAAATTTAAATGTATTTAAACTGCTGTATTTTAAAGTGTTATACATAGTGTCTGATATATATCCTTGTATTTGTCCTTATTTATTACATATTGGCTACATAACTGAATACAGGGATGGATTACTGTTTGGGCCCCGCGGGCAAAGGCCCAGGGGCCCAAGTGGTCAGGGGGTTCTGTACAATCCAAAATGACCACGCAGAGACCAAAGAAAGATACAAAGAGACACAAAATGTCCATAAAGAGAAAGAAAAATAAACAAAATGACAGCAAAATTACACAACACGACTACAAAGAGATGCAAAACAACTACAAATGTCAGACACAAAAAAGACCACAAAGTGACACAAAATGAATACAAAATGAATACAAAGATATTGAAAAATGACCCCAGAGCGATGCAAAATGACTACAAAAAGATGTGCATCACAACTTCAAAGAGACATGACCACAAAGAGACAAAAAGCATTACAAAGAGACACAAAACCCCCAAATGACCACAAAGCAAAGCTAAAATATTACAAAGAGAAACAAAATAGCCACAAAACAATGCAAAATGACCACTAAGAGATGCAATACAACTTCAGAGAGAAGGAAAATGACCACAGCAAGATGCAAAATGACCACAAAGGGACACACAATGACTACAAAGAGATGCTTTGTCTTGCTCAATGTTGGGGGGGGGGGGCCTTGAACATGTCTGTGCCCAGGGACCCATTGTCTCATAATCCATCCATGATTGATTATCAGTTCTGGCCTGTAAATACCTTTTAACCCTCGTGTTGTCTTCCCATCAAAATTACAAATCAACAATTTTGTTGACACTTTATCAATGTTTTGCTTCCATTTTTGTCCCTTTTTTCACTGTTTGTCACTTTTCTGACATTTAACACTACGTAACACTAACTTGTTAACTTTAGTACACAGTTATTTTTGGAATGTATGGTCAATAAACCTCATTTATAGAAAATGATACCTCATGTTTGAGTTAGAAAAGCAGAAATTAGTAATTATTTAGACTAAAATTAAAGGAATGGGTGTTGATGGATAATCACAGACTGGAATATGTCAACTTTTACTCAATACTATTTAAAAAACACTTCAAGTTTCATTTTTCAAATGCAATAAAATTGAATAAGACCCTCCAAAATTATCCATCCAAATCACCCCAAAGAGCGTTGTGCGGAATCAATCGTGTTATTTTGGGTAATTAAAATGAACATTGAAATAGAAAAACAGGTCAATTTGACCCGAGGACAACATGAGGGTTAAAAAATCTTCAGTCTTAACACATGCTCTAAAAAAAATTTCATTTGCACAATATATGTATCAGCCCATGGGTTCAGCAACAGAGAACCAATATAGCAAATAGGGAGCTTATCTGCAGATGAGGATAATGTTGTCTGACTGGTAAAGTCCATGTGATGCCTAAAAATATCATGTGGGAGTGTGTGTGTGGTGTAAACTCCACTTCCCCTTACTTTACCTGCATTGCCTTGTGTTGTCGCTATCAACCTGTGGGGCACTCGAGGCGAGACCTTCAGCCCTGCTCGGACCTGGTAGAACCTGTCGGAGAGGATACAAACATACCAGTCACACTTAATTCTGCACTACGTAAATGCACATACTGATGTCTCCAAATGGCCCGGGGGTATCAAGAAAATATATGATGTGAATTTAATTAGGTTAGTGCACAGAAGGGAGGGGGAGGGGACGGGATGAGGAGGAGGGAGGGGCAAGCTAGTCTTGTTTTGTTTGAAAATACTTTGAACGTCTACAAGAAGTAACTTCACCTAGAGCTGGGCAAAATATTGATATTATATTGATATCGTGATATGGCATAATTGGTGAGTTTTCCTAGTTTTAAAGACTGCATCACAGCAAAGTGATGTCATTTTCTGAACTTACCAGACTGTTGTAACTGTTCTAATATTTGCATTTACCCACTTAGTCATTATATCCACATTACTGATGATTATTTATCAAAAACCTCATTGTGTAAATATTTTGTGAAAGCACCAATAGTCAACACTACAATATCGTTGCGGTATCGATAACAATGTATTTGGTCAAAAATATGGTGATATTTGATTTTCTCCATATTGCATCGTGTAGAGCATCTTTAAGCTTCACAAGTTCTCTTCATGGCATGGGTGAGAAGTTAACAATGTAAATGGACTGTTCTTATAAAGCGCTTTTCTAGTCTTTAATGACTACTCAAAGCACTTTTACATAGTACAGGAACCATCTTCTATTCACACACATTCATACACTGTGGCCGAGGCTGCCGTACAAGGTGCCACCTGCTCATCAGATAAACACTCACACACATTCACACACCGATGGCGCAGCATCGGAGGCAACTCGGGGTTCAGTGTTTTGCCCAAAGACACTTTGACATGGTAGGTTGACAGAACCACCAGCCTTCAGATTGGCAGACAACCGCTTTACCACTGAGCCACAGCCGCCCCGATGCCATGTTAAACAAAATACAAATCCATGAATGGTACAAAGGTAGCTAAATAATTAAAGGATTACAGCACTTGGTTATTAATAATGAAAAAGACATACTAATGTACATCTATTCAAAGGCTGTAAAGTATACTGTAAATGGTATAGTGCTAGAAATCTACAGTTCTGTCAAACATTACAGGTTGGATGACAATGTATTGATCCCAGGAAAATGAGCCTATTAGCTTCAAAGTCATTTGGAGTCACAAGAAAGAAAACAATATCAGCTTAGTGCTTTAAAATGGAAAACAGAAAAGAATAGTCTTACTGACTCATATAATGGTTATTGACATGACATTTCAGACCATAGGCAGCGATGGGAAACATGTCTTTGAAAAGCTCACTTTGACAGTTTAAGTCAAAGCAGCTTCGCGTAAAAGCACATCTCCAGGGACCCATTGGCAATCTGAGAGCCCAAAGTGTGGCTGTGAACACAGTCATCGCATCAGTGTGTCCTAAAGATGCAGTCTTGACAGAGAAGAGCATGGAAAAAGGTTTTGAAGGTTGATAAATAAATAAGGGATATTTATGGAATGAAATAGGTCACTCAGTTGCTAAGATCTGGTCAGAAACCTCTCTACCACTACCTATAACAGCAGAGAGGTAAAGACTTGTGTGCTCAATTTTAAATTTTGCAAAACTGCATTATCGTTTAATTTGGATACACATATATGAAATATGTTGTGGTAAATAGATGCTGGAGGAACAAAGTAAATGTATAAACAAAGAAATTCAAAAAGACCACAGAGATGCGAAATGACCTCATAAGACAACAGACAAAAACGGACACAAAATGACCACAAAAAGATGCAAAATGACCACAAAGACATGCAAAATGACCACAAAGAGACAATAAACAACTACAAAGGGATACCGAATGTCCATAAAGAGAAACAAAACGACCACTTTGAGATACAAAATGACCACAAAGAGATGCAAAATGATAAAGAGATGCAAAATGACCACTTAGAGATGCAAAAAACAACAAAGAGATGCAAAAAAACAACAGACACAAAATGACCACTTAGAGATGCTAAATGACCACTTAGAGATGCAAAAACAACAAAAAGACACAAAATAACCACTTAGAGATGCAAAATGACAACAAAGAAACACAGAATGACCACTTAGAGATGGAAAAAAAAACAAAGAGATGCAAAATGACCACTTAGAGATGCAAAACAACAACAAAGAGACACAAAATAACCACTTAGAGATGCAAAACAACAACAAAGAGACACAAAATAACCACGTAGAGATGCAAAAAAAAACAAAGAAACACAAAATGACCACTTAGAGATGCAAAAACAACAAAGAGACACAAAATAACCACTTAGAGATGCAAAAAAACAAAGAGATGCAAAATGACCACTTAGAGATGCAAAAAACAACAGAGATGCAAAATGACCACTTAGAGATGTAAAATGACAACAAAGAGACACAAAATGACCACTTAGAGATGTAAAATGACAACAAAGAGACACAAAATGACCACTTAGAGATGTAAAATGACAACAAAGAGACACAAAATGACCACTTAGAGATGCAAAAAACAACAAAGACATACAAAATAACCACTTAGAGATGGAAAACAACAACAAAGAGACACAAAATAACCACTTAGAGATGCAAAAAAAAACAAAGAGATGCAAAATGACCACTTAGAGATGCAAGATGACAACAAAGAGACACAAAATGACAACAAAGTGACTATAAAATGACTACAAAGAGATACTAAATGACCACAAAGAAAATCAAAATGACTACAAGGGATTATGTTTTTATTTGTGTGCTCAATGTTTAATTTTCAATTCAATCTTGCTTTACGAGACCTTTCTCCACAGCACTGTGGAGGAGGATCTGGCTACACAGCATTCCGGGATGGGAGAAAAACGTGCTGAGGCTTATTGGCATTTCTTTAAACCAATCATAATCATCTTGGGCGGTGCTAAGCGCCAGACAGAGCAACAGTGCCGCTGCAAAACAGCCCCGGGAAGGAACTTGTTTTGGTGGAACATGAGTACGTTGAAAACTTGTTTTAGTCGTGCAACAGAGAACTCAGATTGGACAGATAGTCTAGCTAGTTGTCTGGATTTACCATGCAGAGATCTGAGGACCAGGTAACCATAGTCCTCAGAAATCCTCCGGAGGTTAGAACGCCAACACAAAGGAAGAGGAAGGTAAGGGACATCTGGCTGAAAAGAGTGAAATCCGTTGCAGGTTGGCAACGGAACAATCTTGGAAGTGGAACGTTGTGGATGTAGACTCCATCCATCCATCTTCGACCGCTTATCCGGTATCGGGTCGCGGGGACAGAAGCTCCAGTAGGGGACCCCAAACTTCCCTTTCCCGAGCCACATCAACCAGCTCCGACTGGGGGATCCCGAGGCGTTCCCAGGTTCAGGTTGGAGATATAATCTCTCCACCTAGTCCTGGGTCCTCCCCGAGGCCTCCTCCCAGCTGGACGTGCCTGGAACACCTCCCTAGGGAGGCGCCCAGGAGGCATCCTTACCAGATGCCCGAACCACCTCAACAGGCTCCTTTTGACGCGAAGGAGCAGCGGCTCTACTCCGAGCTCCTCTCGGATGACTGAGCTTCTCACCCTATCTCTAAGGGAGACGCCAGCCCCCCCTCCTGAGGAAACCCATTTCGGCCGCTTGTACCCTGGATGTAGACTAACTTTATAAAAAGTACTTTATCAGTTTCTTTAGAAGGCACACATCTGAAATACTTTGTCGTATATATACTTCATGCAGGAGGAACGGGCTCGTAATCTGATTATCTAAAGCATTCCAAGACTAATTTAGCCAACATTAGTAGAAATTAAAAGGGTTAT
>NC_045746.1:21331201-21332425 GCF_008692095.1 Etheostoma spectabile | reverse complement strand
TTTCAGTAATTCCATTGCTGTGTGGTGAGATGCTCAAGTCCTGGAAAAACTAAACTGTTCTTATTCCGCATTGCCTCGTCTTTATATCGGGGATCCAGTTCTTCTTAGTGTCCACGTCACATCTCGGCTGCTATCGGAAGCAACGTGGCAACCGGTAAAAACAAACCTATTAGTGCACTCAGCTGAAGGGATTACCACGATAAAGCTTAAACCCATCCTATTTGGAGAGGGGAAATCATTTTGATAAAGCTGGCGTTTCAGCTGACCAGATGAGAGGTGTTAATCTTCCTGCAGACGCACGGCCATTTTAATATCATGGAATGTTATAAGAGACTCAATTGGAAAAGTGAATTATTTGATTTAAGCTAGTTTTATGTACACTCATTATTCTTCTTATCGGTACAGCCCATTAATGTCAATTTGTTACTTCTTGTGTATGTTTGTACATTGTGCTATTGTAGTCAGAAGTTTTGGGTCTGATTATTTACCACCCCCCCCCCCCCAAAAAAGGAAAATTAGAACCTCCATTATGAAAGAAATCCATGATGCGTTTTACTGTAACGTTCGGCTTATGTGAAGAAAACACTGTATCTCCAGCACCATGTGTTCCTTTAGTTGTTCTGGTTGGTTTTTCTAGGTGTCGGTTCATCTTCTAGATCTACTAATTGATGTTTAAATAGAAATCAATATGTGGTCTAAAGGGACTTTAGCTTAGCAAAAGCAGAAATAGTGTTGTGGGTTGGGGTTTTGTTTTGGGTTAAAAATCATGTTTTAATGTTGGAACATACATGTGGCACAGCCAATCCTTAGGAATGTATGTGGATGGACGTTGTGGACTTGGTGTCGGATTCATATTTTTGAAAAAACTTTCAAAAAATAACAATAATTTGGTTTCCCCCTGGCACTGACTTGGAGACGTCCCGGACCCTGTGTTTTAGGGTAATCTGTTGTCTTAATGTTGATGACTGGCGCATTAAACCCATGCTAAATTCATTAGACCCCATAATGTCCTGACATACATTTTCAGGGGATTATGGGTACTTGACATGGCTGACAACGTGCAGCTCAGATGAACACAGTTTTTTCTTTCCAATGGAGTAAGTCAGTTAGTCAGTTAAGTCAGTACATTGTAATCTACGTATGCCCTAGTCTACAGGTTTTTTTTGTTTTGTTTTTACATGTAATTGAAATCAATACAATTTTTGTACGAAGAAGCAAAGCATT
>NC_045746.1:21328208-21331191 GCF_008692095.1 Etheostoma spectabile | reverse complement strand
CTTGGCTTGTCTCTCCTCTTACATTAAATAAATCAGCAGTTTGAGTTAGACGTTGCCAGTGCCAGCTGGAGACGTCCTTGAGTGAATTGCTGAATTACTAAAAATGTTCTGTGAAAAAAGTCTGCGAAAGTCACTTGGTGTGACTTGTTATTTAAGTAAACACAGTTTCAGTTTCAAAGAATTGTGCTGAACTTAAAGAATTGTATTGAACTCCTGTTATGTATCCTACAGTCTGGATCAAAGACGTTCATTTACTGGATAATTGGTAGAAGATCTGGCGGCGATGTCCCTCTCCAGAAGATCCGGCAGATCGTTACGGGAAACAACGGGGCTGTAGTACGGTCCGGAGTCCGGTGTTGGACTTAAGACAGTTTTTCTATGGTCTCAGACTTGTCTCGGACTCGAGGGTATTGGGACTTGGCCTCTGCCGCTGGTCTTTCCAAATATTTCTTTTGTTCTCGCCTGAGTCCAGGTGTCTTTATTATGTTTATAATAATATTGGAGGGCAAGTAAAACACTGGCCAGCTGCTAACCAATCACACTCTAGATTGTCTTGATACTGTCATGCATGTCAAGCAAGACTTTTTTTTTCGGTTTTGACTCGGCCTGGAACCTTTGCGGACTCGGTCTTGTCTTGGACTCAAACTCTTTGGACTCTGTCTTGACTTGGTCTCGACTAGTCCTGGTCTTGGACTTGTCTTTTACTCGACAAAGGAGGTGGTCTTGACTAGAACCCTGGGAAACGACAACAAACTTTGCGCTTTGCTGAAAATTGCATGTTTTTTGAAGAAAATGTGGATCGTGCAACAAGGCCGGCTTGCTTCTTTCTTTACGGGGAATAATTGTCAAGATTTCCAAATAATAGTTTTAATGTTATGGCATTTCCTCTCTAAGTGGGACATTTTGTGGGCTGGTTGTGGCAGGATTGCTGTTGGTGAAGTACACAAGATGGTAAGAGCATATGACGTTTAACCATTTCAATGTATCCAGCTAATTTAATACTGCTCACGTTGCAGTATTGTGTGAACAGTTAACTATTTTTAATATTGTATGTGGCATTTTTCTATATATTTTTTTTTTTGCAAATGTTTAACTAAACAATTTCCTTCTTTTACAGAACCAGCGTAGCTGCGTCCGGAACTTAGCACCGCCCAGGACGATTGTGATTGGTTTAAAGAAATGCAAAGTAGCGCCACTTTTAAGATTCACCGTATTATCCTTTTAGGTCAAATGGCCTTTTGAATGGGAGAGCTAGGTTTTTTTTTTCAAACACTAAGAAGGGTCGACACAACAGGAAACTTAGCTCAAAAAAAGAGAATACGGTCAATCTTAAAAGTGGCGCTTCCGTCCTAATTCTGCTTTTAAACAAAAGTTTGACTCAGGTACATTCACAAAAAGACCCTAGGTTGCATTTTGGCGAGAGTTACGCTTTAACTCCTCAGCACCGTGGAGATAGGCCTGGCAATGTACGTATATCCTACACATTTAAGTGTTGAATTCAGGTAGATGTGTAAATATTCAGTTAAAAACAATAAAAATCAGCTTCTTTTGACAACTAATAAAATGCGTGGATCCTTTGTCAGCAACATGAATATGAACTGTGAGGGTCTGAGTCACTGTGAGTTTCCAGTTGGGAAACCCTCCAGGTATTCTGGAAATGTGATTTGTGCCGAAAGAAATGACTTACCCCCTTTGAAAGAGATCCACATTGTGAAACTTGTGCAGCTCTACAGAAAACTCCAGTGTTCCCTGTACTTCAGACATGATATAATCCCACTCATCACCTGTCAAAAGAGAGGAAGCACAGCAAATATGACGTATTAGACAAATAAGCAGAATCCACAATGAAAGATCAGACAAATGATGACATTTCTAAAACCAGCTCCCACTGTTATTTTTAGTTTGCCGAGGTGATATGACTCATATAGTCCAGTGTGGCGAGCAGAGTCTATAAGACAGACAGACATGTTGGAGAAATGATCACCAACCAATAATAATTATGTCATGCAGATGCTCTCTTTGTTGTATCTGTCTTAATAAGGGAGATTATAATCTTATTTTAATTCAGCTTCTGTTACTGTCAATGTCAATCCTTCTGTAGAGTATCATTATTACCTGATTAATAAGTAGGATTAGATCTAGGTACTGTATAGTTCTACTGCTTTAATATAGTAGCCTTTAAAGGTCCCATGACATGGTGCTCTTTGGATGCTTTTATATAGACCTTAGTGGTCCCCTGATACTTTATCTGAAGTCTCTTTTATATAGACCTTAGTGGTCCCCTAATACTGTATCTGAAGTCTCTTTTATATAGACCTTAGAGGTCCCCTAATACTGTATCTGAAGTCTCTTTATATAGACCTTAGTGGTCCCCTAATACTGTATCTGAAGTCTCTTTTATATAGAACTTAGTGGTCCCCTAATACTCTATCTGAAGTCTCTTTTATATAGAACTTAGTGGTCCCCTAATACTCTATCTGAAGTCTCTTTTATATAGACCTTAGTGGTCCCCTAATACTGTATCTGAAGTCTCTTTTATATAGACCTTAGAGGTCCCTATACTGATCTGAAGTCTCTTTATATAGAACTTAGTGGTCCCCTAATACTCTATCTGAAGTCTCTTTTATATAGACCTTAGTGGTCCCCTAATACTCTATCTGAAGACTCTTTTATATAGACCTTAGTGGCCCCTAATACTGTATCTGAAGTCTCTTTTATATAGACCTTAGTGGTCCCCTAATACTGTATCTGAAGTCTCGTTTATATAGTAGACCTTAGTGGTCCCCTAAGGGTCGCTGGTTCAAACCCTGTACAGACCAAAGTATGGTGGTGGACTGGTCGCTGGAGAGGTGCCAGGTCACCTCCTGTTCACTGCCAAAGTGCTCTTGAGCAAGGCACCAAACCCCCAACTGCTCGGGGCGCCCTTCAATGGGCAGCCCCCCCACTCTGACATCTCTCCATTTAATGCAAGTATAGGTACTGA
>NC_045746.1:21314962-21328198 GCF_008692095.1 Etheostoma spectabile | reverse complement strand
GTTATTCAGACCTGTGTGTAATGTGTGTAATAACAAGAGTGTAAATTGGAATTTCCCCTTGTGGGACTAATAAAGTATACATTATTATTATTATTATTTATTTTTATTTTATTTATTTTTCATGCCATGGGACCTTTAATATGAAATAGCTGCTGGTGATTAATTAAATGCTGTAATTAAGTTTTTAATGTTTTAATTCAAAGGCCTTATATATCCCGGAGAAAAAGAGAGAGAGAAAAAGGTTTTGTGTGTGTTAAAGATTCAGTGTGCCATGATTTTTTAAATGCTGTTTCAGAGACTCTTGTACCTAGACAAATACGAAAGTCTGAGGAAACGAAGGTCTCCTTATCTTGTTTAACCCAAGAATTGAAATTTGGGAAATAAATGTATGTTTGATGTTGCACACAAACTTGCGTTGTAGATTCCCAATTACACAAGCCAAAGAATGATGTGTCAACCACAAGTCCGTCTGCCCCAAAAAAACTCTTTTGTAATCAAACAGCACTGATGCCAATTATCCTGTTAAAGGAGATGTCTAAACACATAACAGCTAACCAAACAGTGGAAGATTTTCTAAAATGACTAGGGGCGGGAGTCAGAAGATACCTCACGATAAGATACGATACATGGCTCACAGTACCAATAATATCGTGATTCAGCAGTTTAGCAATAATCAATATACAATCCTGTAATGATGCATTTCAATATCATCTAAATTCCTGTGAAAAGGTTAAATGCAGGTTTTTCTCTCTTTATCCACTGCAAGTCCAAACTGTTTGAAAAAAAGCAGAATTTTGAAGCCTTAGTTCTTCCAGTCTGTAAATTAAAGTTACAGAACTAGAGAGGGTCCAGTCTGCTGTCCTCTGTCCCGTTGAAAACCTCTTCCTTTTCGGCTACTTAACTTATGTTAAAGTTTCCTTTCATGTGTCGAGGAGCCATGAAGTAGCGACGCTCGTAGCAGGGAAATCTCTTAAGAGCGCCTTATGTTTTGAATTAAAATATTCATATTTGGCACCAGCGTATTGATTCTCGTATCGCACGAAGGACAATGATATATTGCTGTATCAATGTTTTGTCCCACCCTTAAAAATGACTATTATGTGTAGGGACAAAGACATAAATACAGGCCTAAACATGGTCCTTAACTGAGCTCATTAAGCAGATACTCAATGTGCCTCAATGCATCAGACCACTGAAAATGGATGGACCTTAAAGAACCTGTGATCGACGGATCCCAGGCTAGCTGAAGCTCATTCCACACCCATGTGGGCAGTGTTTTCCAATAGTGTCCCGTCCAAACACCAACCAGTTAATTTGACTTTAAATCCTCTAACCACTAAACGTAGATGCGGACTTAGATATACTCTGCAGCATCAACACAAAGTGCAGTGGAAGCTGACACAGTAAATATTGAGCTGCAACCAATCAAAAGGAGATAAAACCCTGACAGTGTTAACGTTGTCTCAAATGGAACTTGATCCTTGCATGTGTGCTGATGGTGGGTAGTGTTGCTGTACGTGTTGTAAAGAAGGACATGGAGAGTCATAACTAGAAAGCAAGGTGCATACCCAAGTGCTTCTTCACTTGTGCATCGCGACCAGTCCTCCGACATTCGGCTACATTCTGGGTCGGGTTCGCCCCTCCAGACAATCGCGGGGCTGTCCATGATTTGAGACTGGCCTGAACGGATTACCTGACAGATAGAATCTTAATGGGCCAGTTGTTCGAAAGGTAAGCTGATTGGATTTTGGTTATTGGATCGGATCAAATCTTGGGTTGTTCAAAAGGGAGAGAAGGAATCTGAAATCAGTTAGATCACGGAATCCAGTCCTGGTTTTAATCTGGATCAAACCTCCAGTTTGTGTTGTTTATAACTTGTCAGTATGATTTGGATAACTTTGATCCAAAAAGAATCAGGATTATCCTGATCCCAACAAGGGGTAGGATGTCAAGGTGGATTCCAGGAAGAATTGGTTAAATAATACATTTGTTATTTATATTTTGCACTTGACTTGTTGACACTGTAACGGTGATAAAGTAGACATAGGCTACCAATTAAGCTCTTCAGTATAGTAAAGTAAAAAATAACAAACAAAAATAATATATTGTATTTTTCTGTCATTCATCACCGTATATTAATTTCAAAGAAACAATCATCAGAGATGAGCCTATCAAAAATAATTGGTACTAACTGGTCTCTCTTCCTCAGATGAAGAAGAACGCTGAACAGTCTCTATTTTGTTAACTATTGGACTTTTAGCCTTTTTTTATAGACGTTTTCAAAATATTTGTCAATATATATTTGTTTTCTATTTGTTACGGCTCAGATGAGGGGTCATAAAGGAAATTATGAATGGAAGTGGATGTTTATGTTATTTTGGTGTTTTGTCTCAAAATGAACTGCCTGTCCTTTACATAGCTGGGAGTCCACGTTGTGATATGTTGTCCAATGTAGAGCAGTGGTAATCCGGATTTGGTGATCTTGAAAACTGCATCGGGATCAGGTTCAGTCCAATACTGCTTTGAAAGACCGGCATAGAAGTAAGATGGTTTACCTGATCCTGAATAGCAAAAAGTGGGATTTCCAAATCCGGATCATTTTGATCTAGATTAAATGTTTTTAACAACTGGCCCAAAGTTACCGACTATATCGGAGTCTCCTCGATTTCTGACTTGAAATCCTGTGAAAAAACAGCGATAGATTATTGTGCAAAAACAGAAAAAAATAGTCAACGAGAACCAGCTGATCGGGTAAGAATCACCAACTGAATGTTGCTTACTTGTGTAGAACAGAAACATGGCTGCCCACATATAGAACTTACAGAACCCTTAAAAGAACTTTTAAAAAGTTAATTCATAAAGGATGATAATGTAGAGCAAGCCCGTCATCATAGCGGATTAAAACCCCGACATGGAATCAGTCTGTAGGGGCTCAATTAGCAGTAGTGACCAGCTGGCTACATTAACCACCTTATCACACACCGTTAGGGGCGGGTAACTCCAGCCAATGAGCACGGCTCTCCATGTTGCCCCTAGTGGTTGTGCTAACCATGAAGCTAACTAATTCTCTGTTTGCACTGTTGCCATTAGCGATGTTAGCCACCCTTGTTTCCTCCACCCTCTCTCTCCCTTGGTAATTCGCCGGTAAGCGCTATGAGAAAATATTATTTTTTTTAAAGTATTGTATTGATTGAGTTTCCCTTGATTGGACACACATATTATCTTTAATGTTGTCTCCCGAGCCAGTTGGACAGAAGAAGAGGAAGACAAGCTTGTGAGACATAGCACAACACAAATGCAACCATCTGACGACGACAGTCCACCTCCATGTTGTTGGTTTTATTTCTGAAGACACACAAGATCCTTCGACTTTCTGTGAGATCCCAACTCTGGAATAATTTAGGATAAGCGCGCGTGGTCCTGATCTTGACTAAGTTGTCTGGTGTGTGCGCTATGATTGAAATATTAGCAGTCTTGTCTGTCGTTATATCTGTGGTCTCCCACATTTTTTGAAAATCTGTTTGAAAATCTTCTCGTGTGCACCAAGTATTAACTGCCTGAAAAACAACAACACAGCTTCAGTCCACTTTCCTTAAGGAGTTAAGATTGATGTAGACAGACTGGTTTTATTTCACCCGAGGTCACACACTGGGGGATAGCGAGACGTTAATTTGCTGCGACTGAAATTCAAAAGCTTCAGTAATTACAATCAACTCCAGCATACAGATATCCACTGAGTACCACCAATCTTCCTGTTTGCTAGCTTATTAACTAACCCTTGTGTTGTCTTTCCCTCAACATGAAAAAAAAACACTTTTGTTGTCCCTATCTCAATGTTTTTGTTGCTTTTTTTTTTTTTTTTTTTTTTTTTTTTTTTTTTCCAATGTTTTTGTCCCTTTTTGATGACTTTTTTGACATTTTAGTCGTTTTTCCCAAATTTTTTGACACTTACTTCTAGTGTTTTTTTTGTAGTTTTTATCACTTTTTCCCAAAAGATTTACGCTTTTTCCCCCAATGTTTTGTCGCCTTGTTGACATTTTCAACCCCCCATATTTTTGAGATAAAAAAAACTTGGAAATGGATCAAATTTGACCCGAGGACAACACAAGGGTTACGCTAACATGAGCTCCAATAGTTGGTCGAGAAATGTATTCCAGTGTCCCTTCTAGAGATGTTCCAATACCAGTACCCGTCTCGGTATGGCCTCCAATACTGCCTAAAACGCTGATCAGGAAGTACTGGAGTTTATGCACCGATCCCATACCCCGTAATAAAGCCCTAAATAAAATCTACATTAAAGTAGTTCATTTATGTGTTTTTTTCCGTTATAACTGACTGTCAAACTGGATATTAAAAGAAAGTTTGTGGCATTTAGTGTTTGTGTTTGTTCACAAAGAGTTTAACCTGAGCCAGACAGACAAGGATAGAAATCATATCACATCCATACAGGGATAGTAGTAGACAGCTGTTAAAACATATTGAAATATATGACCCACTGGTATCGGATCAGAACTCGGTATCGGCCTATACGCAAGTTCAGGAATCAGAATCGGTTTCGGGAAGTAAAAAATGGTATAGGACCATTTCTAGTCCCTTCCTTACCAACACCAGAATGCAATCTGTGCAAATATGGTGCATCAAAGGTGTCTCAGTTGGCAGTAAAACATCCTCCTCCACCTCACTTATGCTAATAAGATTCTGTCCGTATCTTGTCAAGTGTAGAGAAAGAAGGGCCAGTAAATCTTCAGTGAAACCTGAACATCTGCATCACAAAGCCAGCCGTGTAGAGGACAATTAAAAGGTGACAATGTCCATGTAAAACCAGTAAGAAAGCAAGCATTGAAGCAGTGCTGGGACACATCGTAACCTTCTCTGATGTAGTACCCTACACTGCTACAAACGGCCCAATGAGACAATAAATGGCTGTTTTTGCCTCTTCCATGACTCGGCGTGTCGTGCCCCGTTGACAAAACTCGCAACAGCTCCGTAAGCTTCGTGCGTGTCAGGGTGACCACATCATGATGCCATGAGACTGCAAGACACTGGAGTTTTTACAGCTTGTGATGATTTTAGCGTTGATTACGCTCGCCCAAAATGCTTCACTGCTTCCCTAATTCACTGAGTTGTGAGCCAACATCCTAGTTATCTGTTATCTGCTGTCTCAGAGGTTCAAAACAGGAGCTGCTCACTGCTCCGTTAATGTGCTCGCTAGGCAGTAGGGAGTCAAATGAACACAGTGTACTAAATAGAAGCTCAGCTCCAGGGACTTAGCACTTAATATGCTTTATTTCCCACTAAAACAATCTACAGTATATGCCTGGAGCATGAAGACTATACACGGATGAATAAGTTCATCAAATCAGCGAGTCATAAAGGCATACAGCTGTCGTACATTTACGTAGCATACACTGTTTCTATTGATGATGATGATGATGATACAACTTATTGACTCAATGTAGGGCTGGGCGATATGGAGAAAATCAAATTTCACAATATTTAGGACCAAAATTGTTGATATTGTAGTGTTGACTATTGGTGCTTTCACAAAATATTGACACAATGAGATTTTTTATGAATAATCATAAGTAATGTGGATATAATGACTAAGTTGGTAACGGCTAATAATAGAACAGTTACAACAGTCTGGTAAGTTCAGAATATGACATCACTTTGCTGTGATGCAACCTTTAAAGGTCCCATGGCATGAACATTTCACTATTAACATTAATATGAGTTCCCCCAGCCTGCCTATGGTCCCCCAGTGGCTAGAAATGGTGATAGGTGTAAACCGAGCCCTGGGTATCCTGCTCTGCCTTTGAGAAAATGAAAGCTCAGATGGGCCGATCGAGGCCTTATGAGGTCATAAGGAGCAAGGTTATCTCTCCTTTCTGTGCTTTGCCCGCCCAAAGAATTTGGCCCGCCCATGAGAGAGAGACATCTTGGCTCTCAAACGAGCAAAGCGGTAGTTGGTAAAGGCCACACCCTCAGCCTCCACCTTGCCCCCCCCCCCCCACCTCCTCAAAAGCTACAGACTTAGAAATGGCACATACTAAGGAAAGCTCATTGTGGGACTGGCTCTAGTGGCTGGAATTCGGCACCAAGACTTCAAAAGAGACTTCAGATACTGTATTAGGGACCACTAAGGTCTATATAAAAGAGACTTCGATACAGTATTAGGGGACCTTTAAGGTCTATATAAAAGAGACTTCAGATACAGTTAAGGAACCACTAAGGTCTATATAAAAAGACTTCAGATACAGTATTAGGGACCCCTAGGTCTATAAAAAGAACTTCAGATACATATTAGGGACCCACTGGCTATATAAAAAGACTTCAGTAACAGTATTAGGACCCCTAAGGCTATATAAAAGAGACTTCAGATACAGTATTAGGGGACCACTAAGGTCTATATAAAAGACTTCAGATACAGTATTAGGGGACCACTAAGTTCTATATAAAAGCATCCAAAGAGCACCATGTCATAGGACCTTTAAAACCAGGAAAAGACAACACTTATGATTACAATATCCAAGATCTGAGACGATATCTAGTGTCATATCACGATCTCGATATAATATGAATATATTGCCCAACTCTAACTCAAACAGGTTTCTGTGATATCGGACAAAAAAACAATGCTCACCAATTTCTATACTATCCTACATGACAATAAAATTTAGTCTTTATGTTTCAATTTAGCTGAGAAAAGGTGAGTGTGAGCCCGGTACAGGCCACCCGGTACAGGCCACTTTCAGGAGCAGTTGCCGTTGAGTTTAGCTGCAGTTGACCAGAACGCAGCAAGGCACCAAAACGACTAGTTAAGATTAGAGAAAAGATTGTGGTTGGTATTAAAACACCGGCCCCCTTAACTAGTACTCCCGGGACACAAACATGCGTTTCCTGGGCTTGTGTTTAGTACAGCAGCGGTCACTGTGTTGCATACAGCAAGAAATATATGAAATACATATGAATTACAGTTTGTTTCTTTTTATAGCTACATGTACAAATGGTATATGAGAACAGCCTTATCAACTGCAGCGTATCTTTAATGGGCAATGTGGAGTTAATCCGATTTTCACATTGTGAACCAATCCAATGAAAAGACTTAAACTACTAACAATGTGTCTGTTCTTCTCTGTGTGAGGCCTCCCTGTGGCACTCAGCCCTTAGCTAATCCATGCCTTTTAAAGATGTACATTTGTTTTTAACAAATCCCAAACGTCTTGGCATTTTATAAAGGCTTAGGGCTACTCTGACAATACTTGTTGAATGATATATTCCTTTTTGGTTTTGGTCTTTTTTAGATTGGATGGCAGGAAAAGAAAGACATAGAATATTGGCAGCCTTATCCATGTAGCATCTTACAGATAGAAACCTTTTTTGGGCTGATACCAGCAGGCCTATTTATAGACCATGTCAGGATCAGCATCCAGTATTCCCCCCCCCAGGATTTTACAGGCCTTTTACATTCATGCCCTTGTGTTATAGAGTGATAACACTTTACATTATGTGTCTGTTATTTCATGATAATGTCCTAATCATTTTCAAGGAAATCTCCTGGCGATACCTATTTAATCAATGAACTGGCAAATGGAGATAGTGTATAAAAAGTTGTGTTGAATTTATAATAAGCTGTTGGTTTTTTAAAAGAATTCCCTTGAACTAAATGCCTCATTTACATAAATCAGCAGAACATAGAAATAAACAGTTATTGTGATTTTCATTCAATAAAAACCTATTTTTGATACTATGTATGCCAGATTTTTCACACCTTTCAGTGTGTTTACATTTTGTAATACCTTTATATAAAGTACGGGATGGAACCAACAGAGGCCCCTCGATACGATATTATCACAATAATTAAGTCGAGATATGATATTTTTTATGATTTTACACATGTGATGTTTCATTACCTTTTTCCAACTTCAAATTATGTCCCCAAAGCCAAACTTGTGTTTTGTCTTCAATAGAAATGTCTCTGGTTTGTCCGTCTCACAGATAATAATCAAGATCGATATTTGACGTCCGTGTCGATACAGGATTTCTACGGAAAAAATTGCAATACTGTGCTGTATCGATTTCTAATATAAAGTAGTTTTCATTATTAGTGGAGGAGTCTGCCATTCCCTCCCTGGATTCAAATTGCTTCTCTTCACTTACCTACAACGTTAATTTGTTTGACTGTTAACAGAGAAATAAGTTGCTTTTCTATGTTCTTAAAGCAAACTAGCTTCTCAACGACTGTTTGCTGCCTCAAACATTCTGGGACATGTAGTATTAAACCCCAGTTAACAATACCACCTGTACAGGGGACACCAAAGTATTGAATTCATTTAAGAGGATTTTAAATCAACTTTAAGCCTTTATTTATTTCCTAAAAGCTGTAACTAGCTTGTGTCGACAAATCCCAGTTAAAATGCATAATGTGCTCACATATATGCACGATGCTTTTTTCCCAATCAGATATCCACTTTGATGTGCCTCTTCATGAACTATTTTTCCTATTTTCTACTCATTTTTACATCATTAAACGCTAATCACTACAAAACAGCCATCTGGTCTCTGCATGTTATGTAATACAGGCCACACACACACACTGGCTTTTATGGAGGGCTAGAGTTTGCAGTCATTCATCCACAAACAAAATAAGACTCCAGGCTGCCTTTAAAGGGTAATTTAGGTATATTTTAACCTGGACCCTATTTTACCTGGTTTTTGTGTCTTAGCGACACCGTCAGTCTCGGTCTCCTAAAAGTGCTGTTTTTGCCACTGACGTGCTCAAATAAATATTCTAAGTGTCTGACAACATTATTGAACGGATCCCTACAGAGAGACCTTTTTTTAAAGAGTAAGATCATTTTTGTTTAACCAGAAACAGCCCCAAAATCACTATTGCCCAATCCACCAGACTCCATTGAAATAAACAGTACTTTTAGCGTGTATAGAGCCACCTTCTGTTAAATAAACCTTAATTAAGGGTTTATTTTAACCTATCCACAGTGGTGCAACTTGTTGGAACGGAGGAAAGATGAACAAAGCTGACTTTTGATACATTTATTTTGTTTCTGTCAACTTTGAATGAAGTGTGTTTTCCGATGTAAAATTACAGTTTTTTTAAATGGAGTCTGGTGGGTTTTGCAATAACGGTTTGGGGGCTGTTTCATGTAAAACAATAAGGATCTTACTCTTTAACCAAAAGGTCGACCTCTGTAGGGATCCTTTCCATAATGTTGTCAGACAATTAGAATAACAATATGACCATGTCAGTTGCAAAACAGGCACTTTAAGTGGACGTAAATTGAAGGTGCGCAATTGCCCATTAACGTTACCTCGCAGCTTGTTTCGCAGCTGCCGACTACAGCGGTCTTGCTCACAAAAACATGGGGAAATAGGGTAGAGGTTGAACTAATATCTGAGTTACACTTTAAGCTGTTGCAGACTGACATCTCAATTTGGGGCGGACGAAGAGGCAACGTGTTCATAGTGACTGAATGTGGAATGAGCAGATTTTTGCAGGCCACGTAGGCGTTGGTGTCATTGTAACACAGAGAGTCATTGTGTGCCACGACTGGGAGCTGCTGTATGTGTGCACAGCTCAAAGGGCCGGAAATTAATCTCAGCATTTATTCCATTCATTAACCTCTAACTCTTTCTCTGCAGAACACAATAACAGAAACTGGACTGTCGCCAAAATGAAGGGAAACATGACAGAGGGCCAATGGCTTACAGCACCTCCTTGGAGCTCAAGAAATTAACGGAAATAATGCAACGCTGGGAATTTCTGTCCAGGTAATGAAGTATTTCCAGGATTTTAAGATAAGTCAAATCAAAGCAGCAGTATTTCTTTTCCGCGATGTCTTATTTTACGGGAATTGAATCAGCACAGTGGATATGTGGGGACAGAGTGCCCTTCAGATGAAAGCACTGAGCCAGCAATCATGTGAGGGAATAATCTAGCATTACCTAAAACCCTCCGTGAGTCTGTGTTAGGCTCTTTGTTGTCAAAATTACAAAGCCAAATCCCCGCAAAGGCAATACGAAAGATGGACCAAGTGGAGTTATCATGTTAAATGAGTCGGAGAGGATGTGACCGGCATCTCCACTCTGAGATTCTCTTATGATCAAAGAGCTTTTATGCAAAAACCAATCCTACATCCACTACGTCAGCAGTCTTTTGTAGTGTTTGGAGAGCTGCTGGAGCGTGCAATCTGCACTCAAGGTCCATAAACAGACTCCCCATGTATCCACAACTCTGATTCACTGTTTTGGTTTAAGCCAAGTGCGGGTGTGTGTGTGTGTGTTTGTGTGTGTGTGATCTTTGAAGAATTGGTCAAAAAGTACGACAGACATTACCACTCAGTTCAGCTTTCACCTCACACACACTCTAGCACTCCAACATGGTCTTGTGGTTTTCTGCTCTGAATGTTTACATCAGTCACATGAGGGCCATGAAGTCGTGCTACATTACCGCGTGAGCGGCCTCAGTAACCGCGATTCATTTAACCCTGCATTGTCATTCTGCTGCTGCTGCTGCCCTTCTCCATTTGGCGCCCGCTGTGACCACCATGCATTGTTTTGCATTGAAGTGGGAGCTTCGGCTTTGTTCGATTCAGACAGTGTGTGGGACCGTTTCAGCATCTGTGAAAGACTGACAATGAACGGCACACACCGTGCCGTGGAGCGGCTTTGGTAACCATCCTTGCTTGCCGTGAAGATGGAGAACTGCACAGGCACACAGTTTGCCATTGGAAATTCAAATACTGCATTCATTCAGATCCTTTTCTTAATGCCTTTATTTTGAAAGGCTCAGTCTATTTGATTGAACTGGTCCTTTCTGCTCTCTTAACTTCTCAGTGGTGGAGTGTTGTTATGTCTGTTTACACAAGGACACATGCCCAGTCTACCACACATACAGTAGGCGAGAATATTCAGACAAAGACCCGGAAATGCTAAATGCTAAAGAAGTAGAATATGCTGTGTATTAAGCTTAATCCCCCCATCAGACTTTTTCCCATAAAAGCCCATCCTCACTGAGCCTGACAGCGCTCTAACCAACCAGCAGCTACAGTACAGCAGCGTTCTCTGCTGTAGGCTAAACAACCAGCTCCTCTCATGTTCAACACACACTATGCAGACAACAACCAGCCCAACTCTAGCAGGAGGAGGGTGTCACATGGAGAATAAAAGCGCCTCACCTTAGCAGTGATGAAGCGCAGTTATCCGCAGAGGACTGAGGCTCCAGTCTTGTACTGAGTAATCCGCTGGTTGCGGAGGGATGCGCGGCTTGCAATGTTTATGCCGCCACTACTCCTGCTGCTGCTGCTGTTGCCATGGATATTCATCCAGAGCCTGTATGTTCTGCAGTCCCCCCTCCTCCCTCCTCTTGCTCTCTCTCTCACTCTCTCTCTTTCTCGCTCTCTCATTCAATATCCTCTCCCCCCCTTGCTCTCCCTCTCTCTCTAGCGTATCTCTCTCTCTCTCTGTCTCTCTCACTCAATATCCTCTCCCTCCCCCCCTCTTGCTCCCCCTCTCTCCTAGCGAGCTCTCTCTCTTTCTCTCTCTCACTCAATACCCCCCCCCCCCCCCGCTCCAGTCTCTCACTTCCTGACAGCAATTTTAATTTGGGGAAGTGCCGCTCGGCGTTTTGACACAATTAGGGTGACCACCGTCCCGCGTAGCGCGTGCGCGCACAGCGTTTGAAGCCCAATTCACGCGTCCCGCAAATTGAGACCGTGTCACGCATAATCAATGCTTGCTCAAAAAAAAAGTTGGTCGCTCATATCTGGAGCCCGAGGCAGCCAAACGAACATTAGGCTCGTTGGACATGAACTGCGCCTGTAAAGTAGACGAGAGCAGGCGCAGCAGCCGGGGGGTGGTGGGGGGGGACACTAAAAGCTGCGGTAAGTCAGGCAGTTTCCAGCCGATTCCAGAACAGGAAGTGACTTTAACACTGTGGTGCGATTCGATTTAATAAAAATAAATCAGACCCAATACAGCTGGAACAGTCTCTAGTTTAATTGTAGCTCTCAAAGTGCTCTACATGCGATCTGATGATCTGATTTAATTAACAACAGACTGGAGATGATCTGTGATCTGAACGGATTAGTCTCTCTGACTTCTAAACGTCACTATCAGCCAGAATGTACAGAATATGTCTTTAAATCAGACAAATAGTTAAAATCCCTCGATTCGTTGATGACAGCGAGGCAAGTGCATACCAGACACTGGGAAGGGACTTTCAGGAACGCGCTTTCCAATTCAAAAACTGGAGAAAGAGCCCGAGTCTGAGCGTCTGAGACCCCCCCACCATCAGTTAGAAAGAGAAGTGGGTACAAGGAAGACTGGGAAGACTCTTTAGTTTAAACTGTTCCTGTGGTGTTGAGCAACTACAATTCCTGTTAGTCCTATAATTTATATTATAATGTATTTAAAGTGAATAAATTGTAATGAAAAATAAAATTAAATAGCTAAAGTAAATCGTAAGTGGAAGTGCATCTGTCAATTATATTAATTGTAGAGATTTCAAAAAATATTAATCTTTATTTAGAAAAAATACCATTGGTCTATTCATGAGCTTACATCAGCAGTACACATGTTCAGGGGCATAGGGCGTTTAATATACCATGCAAGGTGCTAGAAATGGGTAAACCAGTATAGTGAGCCTGCCCGTGGGGGGGGAGGGGGGCACGCCTTCGCCAGGCAGGGTCCCACATTGTCCCTCAGAAACATACCACTTGTCCCCTTGGGCTATTAGCAGGTGGTCACCCTACACACATACAGATTGTGGGTATAGGTTCATAAGGGGAATATTAATAGTCGGCACCCAGTCTGTGTGTGTGTGTGTGTGTGTGTGTGTGTGTGTTTTGTGTCCTGTGGGTGTGCTGACGTCACAGCCAGTGAACCGCGCTGTCAGAAATGACCATTCAACACACAAAGGGCAGTGTTGTGATGTAACAAAGTACAAATACTTCACTACTGTACTAGTACTAGTAGAATTTTCACGTATCCGTGGTCCTACTTTGTTATTTATATTTCCAGAAACTTTTCCTCTTTTACTCCACTATATTTCCCCTAAGCACCTTAGTTACTTGTTAATACAAAATCAAATCAGAAGATATTGTTACACTGGGGGAAAACAAACAGGTTTGGCGAATCGTTGCTCCTAAATTGCCAAAATAATGCACGTTCCATTCCAGCAGCTGACCTAATGTCTGTTTGTTGCCAAGCAGCAAAAAA
>NC_045746.1:21313677-21314952 GCF_008692095.1 Etheostoma spectabile | reverse complement strand
AAAAACATAGGCCAAAACTAAAGTAGAAGAGACGGAAGCGTATCGACTGATAGCGTCATGGAAGCCCCTGGTGCCGGCCCTGCTGCCATGGTAACAGACGATGACCACCCTGACGACGGTGGGGATGAAGACAACATTACACACCTTTGGCCATAAAGTTCATCATAAAGCTTTTTTCTTTTTTTTAAACTTTTACTTCTAATACTTAGATACATTTTATATCAGAAAATTTCTCTAGATACTTAAGTACATTAAATATCAGAGATGTTATGACTCAAGTAATAGTCTAAAAGGAGACTTTAACTTCTACCAATGTCATTTTCTGGTAAGATACTTGTACTTTTACTCAAGTGGGGGGAGGGGCTCAGAAGTTGTCGATGTTCAAATTCTTTGGCTAAGTCCTGGATCTTTGCAATCCTTTAATAATGTTCAGAGAAAAAATGAATAAAACCAGTTAGCCACTAACTAGCCGAACCCAGTGTGTGTGATGTGCTGATAGGTGACCAACAGATCATTTGCGGTCCCTTGCTGAGTTCCCAGCTTCACGTTGTATCTGCAGTTGATATAAAATAGTTATGGAACTGTGAAGGTTTCTGTCAATGGCAACCCCATCTAAAAGAATTGATGTCGCAAAGTTACACTAAATCAGTGCTTCTCAAATAGTGGGGCGATACCTGGGGGGGGCGCGTGTGACCCTGGGGAACAGGCTTTTTTTTGGGGGCCGTACTAGTATAAAGTGTAATTGCGCATCCACTACAGTAGAGTGGCGCTCTCATTGTTACTTCTGTCACGTTTGCGACAGTGCAACAGTTTACGACTTACAAGACGACAGGTTTGCCTCGGTTAAAAAAATGCTCCGACTGCGTTCTGTCTAGAGCCTCCGTCTTTCAACATAACAACCCCCGACATGAAACAGTTTTAAACAGGGATGAAAAGAAAAGCGGAGAGAGACAAAGATAATGAGACAAAAGAAAGTCACCCGAAAGCTAAGACGAGGAAATACGACAAAGCGTGTTTAGCGCTTGGCTTCACTGTGACTCCAGTTGGAGACGAGGAAAGACCAAGGATTTTTAAAAAAGGATTTATTTATTTTTTAATTTCAGGCATTGATGCACTTCAAATCTTTTCTGTTGCAGACTTAAAACACGTTTTAATAAAGTTATTCTTTGTAAGTTTGACCATATGTCTTTTTTTTCTTCTTTTCTTTAATGTTAATGAGGACAAAATGTTATGCAGAGATGGATAGTCACGGTGGGGAGTGGGGGGCGCGAATAG
>NC_045746.1:21288671-21313667 GCF_008692095.1 Etheostoma spectabile | reverse complement strand
GCTAGGGGGGGGGCGTAACAGAAAATAATTGAGAAGCACTGCAGTAAATGTAGGCCTAACTAAATTATAAAGAAATATTCCCAAAGTGAGCAAAGTCGATGCCTGTGAGCCTTGGGATGGGCAGTTTTTCCCCCGTCATCGGGCAAAATAATCTGCAATTATCAATTCAATTTTTATTCATACGGTCAAATCATAAGGAGTTATTTCAGGTAGGGTTAGGCGATATGGAGAAAATCAAATATCACAATATTTTTGAGCAAATACCTTGATATTGATACCGCAACGATATTGTAGTGTTGACTATTGGTGCTTTCACAAAATATTTACACAATGGGATTTTTGATAAATAATCATCAATAATGTGGATATAAATGACTAAGTGGGTAAAGGCTGATAATAGAACAGTTACAACAGTCTGGTAAGTTCAGGAAATGACATCACTTTACTGTAAGGCAGCCTTTAAAACCAAGAAAACACACCACTCATGCCGTATTATGATATCCAAAATCTAAGACGATCTCTAGTCTCATACCACCATATCGATATAATATCAATATATTGCCAAGCTCTAATCTCAGGACACTTTACAGACTCTCTATAATTTACAAAAAACAATAATTTGCCCCCAATACGAGTGGCAAACTCTAATCCGTCTTCAGGCTTTAGAAAATCCTGCCTGTGACAGGAAGCTTTAGCCAATCACAGGTCATTTCAGAGAGTAAGCATTCCTATTGGCTGTTCTATGCAGATGTGCGTGCACGTCCCTTCAGACGAGGTAATCAGATTTTATTCTTGGAGAAAACAGCATATAAGCAAAGGAACAATGGACAACGATTACAGTATTCTGCCGTGTTCTGTCTTGTTTGTTCCTGGCAGACAGATACTGCCATGGAAAAGGCCATCTGTCCTGGTTAAACAACCCCTCCCTGACTAATCACAAAGTCAGATAAAGGAGAGGGGAGGATTATGTAACTACAAATAAATTAAAAAAAATGTCCACGGCCCATAAGCTGTTGTCGTTGGTAATGGGTTTTACAGTTGTCAACAATGAGAAATGAGTTTTCTCTATAGGCCTCAGTGGGTGGTTTGTGTCTCTGTTGCACCACATGAACCCTGTTCCCCTCCTCTTTTCCCTGCTTCACCTTCCTCCTTAAAAACTCAAAGTCAATTGCTGCTTTTCCCTCATGGCGTTCTGCCATAAGCTCCAAGTGCTCTTGATTAAGAGAGAAGCACTATCGATTTCTTTTCTTTTTTTTTCTCCATCTGTTGCCAAAGCCCGGATGACCATGTAGTCTGAAAAAACAGCAAGGACACTCACTTTTACATGGTCCAATATCCAACTCAGATGATAAATTCTGGTCTATAAAAGTAAGGCCGTAGAGGTGATTGCTGTGGTCATTTTGCTTTAAATTTGATTTAGAAGAAATGTGTTGTAGAGTCGTGGTTCTTGACCTTTTTGAGTTGCAACCCCCCCCCCCAGAACGATGACCACCACCACTACCCTCGACAACGAGAGAGAGCGCTGCAAACCGGTGTAATCAGCTGTTTTTATGCGCCTCCCCCTGCCGATTTTAAATGATAATTTTGAATGCTGTGATTAATACATGTAAACACATACTGCTTTGGTTTAATGATTGTATAGTTAAGTTTTAGCAGCTAGCAGCCTTGTCCAATGTGTGTGTGTTTTTCCATTGACAGTTAAAGAATTAAACCAACCGATCTCATTGTTCTAGACAGAGACCAGTGAAGTCTATTAGAAGCTCTTTTTAACTGTTACTGTTACTGCGCAGCCTCCAACTGAGCTTGACAACGTCGATGTGACGTGGGCAACCTGTCTGAAAGTTGTAAGTCTTCTGGTAGCTGTGCAAGAGAAATCTCAATCATTCCCAATCAGCAGAGACGGAGAGGTAGGTATATGTTAGGAGATACCGTAAGCACATGCTAATTATTACTAAAATGCTAGTTAACACTAGTAATTAAACCTAAACATCTGATGGAAGTCCAAACTGTCTGCGAGCTTATCCTGTACTGTTCAGTAAATCCTCTACTGTGCGACAGTAAGTCGAAGGGTTATGATACAATCGTTAGCCTATTTTTACAAAAACGTCTGCTATGGAGCCATAACTTGAGATACAAGGTAATGGAGCATTTTATACATTGTCATGTTTCTTTAGAAATAAACAACGGACAAATAGAGTCTTTAAACGCTTCAGATCTAAAGTGATTCACTGTCAAAGTGACGTCCGAATGAATGGCAGTCAATTGAATGCTTACGGCGGGTGATGGCTTGGTAGCATCAAAATGGCGCCATAGGGAGCTTCGTTTAGAGAGGAGAGGCTCGCCCCGTTGTCTTTTTCGGAGTTTGGTGTTTCAAGCCCCCAACGTCGCCTTCCAGGCAGCGCTGCCTGGTGGGCACTAGGATTAGCCAACGCTTAGGGTTAAGTGCTTTGAGATCAATGGTCGCAGCACCGCCTGGATGTCAGCGTGGAGGGCTTAAAACATCAATGAGCACCTTTTTCTCTCCCCTTGACCCGCCTTCTTTTTTTTCTCACTAATAATCTAGCGAACCCCAGAAATGATCTTGCGACCCCCCCTTGGGGGTCCCAACCCCCAGGTTCAGAACCGCTGTTCTAGAGTGGATAGTCACAGACACACCCACCTTACCCTAAACTTAGTTCATATCGTCAACTATGACCAAGAAAAACAGTATGTCGACAGGTGACAGATATAAGAAAAGCATAAATGTGCGAACAGCCTTAAATAACGGATAAACATTTTTTTTTTACTCCTTGCGGAGGTGGAAATGTTGCTTTTGCTTAGTTTTAAGTGGATTGAAACTTGCATTACTGTAATTTGCATTTTCTCTTGCAAATGTTCTATAGTTCAATTTTGCAGTAAATTTCAGACAACGCTTTACTTAAGGCACTTTAAATTGAGTTGTCCTTCCATTTGGCACCTGTCTATATCTAATTATTGTACTTTTTTGGCAAATACTGCCGTTGAAACAATGATCTAGCAGCAAAATTGGAGGTCTCAACTCTCAGGCAACAGTAAACAGCTAAACCGCTAAAGTGGAATTTATCAGAATTGAATACAGTAAACTGTTAATTTTGATGAAAGTGCTGCCACCTTTTGTGTGAAGATAAACAAATCATAAATAAAATCATCGCTGTCTTGGCGTTACATTCACTCGGCCTGCTAATCTAAAAGCTAGCAGTAGTAGTAGCGCACGGTAACTGCAGCAGTTTCTGGTGTATTCTTTTTCACTTTGAGCAGTCCCGAGCTAGCAGTTTCCTCCCGGTTTCTCATATTACATCAAAGTCTCGCTGTCAGCCAGCTGTCTGTTCAGGTCACCTGAGCTGATGTTTAAAAGCTACAGCTCATAATGGGAGCAGCAGGAGCTAAAGACACAACAGTTGTACACATGAATTAATCATTATAGAAACAAATTACCCTCGCCGCTCCACAACATTAATCTGCACCCACCACACTGGACTCTGCAAAACTTCACTCCATCCAAAACCTACCAGCTTTGTGTACATAAAAGCCCTGTTTTTATATTTCTCCAACTTCCTCCGGCTGTACTCTGACTGGAGGGCTTTGACATACAGTACGTGATGCCAGGTCACAAGTGTGCTAGTCATGGGGCCTGCCATGTGGATGCATAATCCCAAATTGTTTTCTCATTCTCTCTTCCCGCACTGTCTGCGCCTGCTCTCTCATTGAGAGCATGAGCTCTCAATTATCCAGACTGGACACATGATCTCTCTGCCAGGTCCCTGAGGAGGCCCAGTCACTGCATCAGGTTTCCCTACACACAGCTCTCTCAGACCAACTTTGCGGTGCAGCTACAAAAACAATCAATTCATGCAATTTGATACAGTAACAAATATTTTATACTTATATTATTGGTTGTAGTGAATTGCAGAGTATCAGTTGACTGTGAGGTTATTGATGCAGAATAATATATCATATATCAGGGCCAGCAACTGCCGGGATCAATAAACCAACGTTTATATACACAATATATACACACACAGGAAAAAAGATTTAGGACTAAAAATACTTAATAGAAAATACTTGAGGTGCTCATATGACGCTCAATATCAGGTTCATAATTGTATTTGGAGGTTGTATCAGAATATCAGAATGGGTTTACGTGTTTTAATTTTCAACAAACACCATACCTTTTTTTGTACTACACGTTGCTGCAGCTCCTCTTTTCACCCTGTGTGTTGAGCTCTCTGTTTTAGCTACAGAGTGAAGCATCTCACTTCTGTCCCATCTTTGTTGGGAGTTGAACATGCGCGGTACCTAGGTAAGGACTACTAGCCAGTCAGAAGCAGAGTATGAGGGCGTGCTACGCTAGCAGCTAGGTGAGCATTTTAACATATGTTACAAAGAGATGCATATTTGTCTCAGAAGTAAAGCCTGGACTCCAACAGAGCTGTTTGGAGCAGTTTGGGAACAGTGTTTTCTGTTGGAGATGGTAGGTCCCTTGGGGGGGGGGGGGACTTTTGTCTTTTCACTTCATAAACCTATAACGTGCACAAAAAAGATACATAACACTATAAAGGAAAGGGAAAAACCAAAAAGCATAATATGAGCGCTTTGGCATGGACCCTTATAAAAATATGTCCAATACAAAGCGGTCATCATGCTACTGGACATCACTTTTTCCAGATCCATTTACAAAAATCTGTAAATCTACAAATAATATTTGCTTCAGACACTTCTATACCCACAAGCAAAAGTGCTTCCTGTCACATCAAAATGGTTGGGGACCATCGGAGACGACAAATCTTTTTAGGAGGAGACAGTTGTACCTGTAGGAAATGTCACAGTGCCTACAGTACATGTACACGCTAAGTAAAGTGCCAGTGATTTCCCGCAAGAAATACGCAGCTCGTTTTTGGCTCTCAGATCTTCCAAAGCGCAGCAAAAATCCAAGATCAAAACGCCACAGAATCAATTACACAACAGGCAGGATACAGACAGCATGTCTGCTTAAGGCCCCGCTGGTAATAACAAGGCTTTCTCCATGTCAACACAGGCTTCTTCACTCACACACTTCACCTTCCCCTACTGCATTCTTCACGTACACTGATGAGTACACGTCATTATGAAATCCACATTTCATCACTCGTTCGCTGCTTCTTCCCCCTATCCTGACGATAATTATTAAGAGAATACGTGTCATTAGGAGGCACTGGAAAGAAAAGAAGCAGAGGAAGGGAGGGGGGGGGGGCTACACATATTGGCCCGTGGGCTTCTGCATCTTTTTAAGTGTTGGTAATAAAAATGTAGCCACCACCTCCTGAAGAGCTTCTGGCCAATGGGAACCCATTGAACAAATGTTGATGTGTCCTCAGAAAATGCTTGAGCATCCCCTCAGCCTCGTCTCTCCGTCAGTCCTCAACATGCGCAGGTAGGACTGACTTCAGGGGGGAATTTTGTGTCTGCTGCTCCTTCTGCTTCTGCAACTCGCCGCTGTTCCTCGGTGCTGAATCTGACCTGTCTCCTGTCAAGGAAGGCGATTGAAACATGGCCTTTCCCAACTCTGGTTTGAAGAGGTAAATATCTCCTGTAGAATCTGTCGGGGCTCTTCAACAGCTACCTTTGACTTCATAACGAAGACTCGTTTCAAACTGGGTCTACATTTACAATCTTTTTTTTAATCTTCATGTAAAAGGATGAAGCATCTACAGCCAGGTTCCCATCTTGCAATAAAATGTGTAGCTTAGCATGGCTTAGCATGACTTTTAATCTGGCCCACACATGTAGCCTACAGGATAAACTTCTGCTGTGTGACACTCAGCCCTTCTGTGTTTCCATTCAGTTTGTTGGGAAATGGCTTTAATTAATGAATGTACATTTCATTAAGGCCTACGGCATCATCGTCTGCAAAGAAATGTTCACACATACATTACTTAAGGTCTTAGTTGGCACATTTTCTACAACTTTAACATGATTAAATTGTACAGATAATTGCTTCATGCGCAACAGCGAGCCATTTTGGGGTAATTAAGACAAATGAGAGAGCAGAAATCATGCCAGCATTTAGGGAATTCACAACATGGGTGGCAGTGAAGCGGAAAGTCCCATTAAATGTTGATGAATATCAGGAATTAAAGTAGATGACATGTTATTACCTGATTGACTTGACTGATAGATTTTAGGACGTGATTTAACTGGAATATATTCTGGGGATTTCTATTGTTGTCTTTGTATTTTCTTTACCTTTGTACTGTGGCAGCGCATGAATACCTTCCTGTGTGAAAGCACAACTCTTAAATAGGACCTTTAATCTTCCCGGATGCAGATTACACACATTTATAATTACAGCGAATGTGATATGGATGCATGTTTGACGTTATGTTGGTACTTGCGGCTTAAAGCCTACATTGAAACAGCTCTCAACTAACTTTACTTTCAGTGAAAACTTAGCGTATGCTACACCAAAAATACAGCAATTGTTTTGCAACGTTGTCCCTGCATGAGCTTAGTGAGGACAGCCTAAAAAGAACTATATTAGGTTTGTTCTAAATGAACAAGCAAGGTTTTTGGTGATTGTATTACCACTATTTCCTTTTCAGTAGACAGAGCTACAAGTGTGACTGAAGATTGTGAGAAGCTTACTGTACAATTATGTGAGGAGATCCTTTAAGAGAAAAAAATCACACTTTGAAGAACATTTATTTGATTTGGTCCATACTAGTGTTAATTTTCTTCATGACTCAGTTATCAATCTTAAGGGACTAGTTTGACATTTGGTCTACTGGGAAATTATCAGCTTTCTTGCCAAGAGGAGATTGATATCGTTCTCTGTCCGATAACTTTTCAGCCACAGCCAAGAGCTGCGGTCACAAAGATAGACTTTGACTATTTTTTACGGCTGAGGTCGAACTAAATTTATGGGCTCCTGGTTATCTTAAATAGGACCGATTTGCCATGAATTCTCTGTAAATGAAGACTTTTCTAAACTACAAAAACATGGCTAAAACTCTGTCAAACCACTCTAGCGGAAATATATTTGCTTTCTGGAAGAATTCGACAGTTACAAGGTTTTTACAATTCAGTGAAGAGTCTTGCATTAGCACTAACCTTTGTGCAGTGCAGGCCTCTAGCAGAGCTGAGAGGCTGTGCTTCTTAATGTGCAACTGCTAACTCATGAGTCAGGCTAAAGATCCAAATTCAACCCTGTCTCCTAAAAATTACGCTATCTTACAAAAAATATTCTCAAATACGTTATTAGGAAAATCTATTTTCCCCAAGGATTAAGGTTGTTCACCACGTCCTTGTACCGGCAACAGGCACTGGTAGTTAAAGTTGTGAATTAAAACCAAACTACGTGGTTAGGCTTAGTAAAAGGTCACAGTGTGGGTTTTTAGAAGTATGTCTGTTACATAACTTAAATTACATACTGTACATGTATTCGATACATTATGTATGTGACTTACTTTACTTACATGTGCAGGGGTGTCCTGGGTGAAAGCCCAATTTCTTATTGACCCATCCACTACACTGACTTTGATCAGAAATATATTTGTGATTGCTCAAAATAATATACATACTGATATATGATATAATGATATTTCAGACAGAAACCAGCCATAGGAGACGGTAAACTTAGCTTATTATAAAGAAAGCAGCGGGAAAAGCTATCTTAATGCTAGCTAAAACAAATATGCCTACCGTCACCTCTTAAACACTAAGTAACACAGAGGATCTTGTTTGTTTAATATGTACAAAAGCTTGAGTGAAAAAAACATTGGTGGATTTTTCACCCTTGCTAAGTTAAGCTAACGGTCTCCTGGCTGCCGCTGTAATATTTAATATGGAACTTTCGTCCAAAAAAAGCAAGTGTATTTTCCAAAGTGTCAAAGTATTCCTGAATAACTATGGGTTGGTATTTTGGAAGGGTCAAAGACTAAAAGCTTCCCTCTTGTCACATCTCATCAGTGACATGTAGCTGCACCTGTTCAGACTGAAGGCAGACATCCAGTCCCACTGGGGCTCTGAAGATGCTCCTTTAACGTGAAGGGCACAATGTTAGAGCCCAACAGCTTCTCTGAAGAGACCTTGCTGACTTAGCCATTAGTCATTTCTCCGACAGTGCACTCACACAGACACACACTTGCAAGAGCGCTCACACAACTGAGATGGGTTACGCCCTCATTACCACCACCCCCAAACATTTGTTTCACTGATTGATGAGCCACAACCTTTGCTTTTGGAAAAGAGTCCTCACTGTCTCTGTCAGTCATGTTAATGAAGGATTTGGTATTGCTGTGGAAAGCCGTCACAACTCAGGACACACATAGAGAAGGTGAATGAGGAGGTGTGCTACTGCTAGGTAAAGTGCGGCCAACATGGACCACTGCTTAGGAACCTACTGGTTCTGCTGTGGAAGATCTCCTTGGAAAAGCTGCATGGCTTTTACCGCCATTTATCATCCATCTTCTCCAGGATTCAATAGTGCACAAACGGACGTAAGGCTACTTGTGTGGAGCGGAAATGCCACCTATAATGCAGGCAATGGTGAATTATGAGGTAAATGGAAGGCTTGTAGTGACTCATACCCTAAAGAAAGCAAGCTACCCCGAAGACAGATGGGAGTTTGGAGAAAACACCAGTCTGCGTCTGACTTGTTGAAAGGCTGCAGGAATGTTAGGTGAGGCCCAGTGAAAGGCAAGAGGTCAAGACGACCATAAGTCTAAATGACCTGGCCTAAAATCTGTCTAACTACTTTTTAGCTAGTCTCGCATTTCCAGACCTGGGACTGGCTCCTCCACACATACATTATGGGATAGAATTTGCATTTCTTTAACCCCTGAATGGTTTTCGGGTCAAATTGACCCATTTCAAATTAGAACATTTAGTTAGTTAGTTACATTTTTTCTACCTGAAGATCAATGGCCTTACCTTATTTTCTGTGATAAACATGTATTCCTGACTCAATTCCGAAAATATTCTGGATATGACCACTTATGTTTTTTTCATAGTGGATTTTTAACATGAATTGTGACATTATGACAAAAAACAAACCACACTTCCATTTGTAATTGTGTTCTAGTTGAGACTGAATGCCTTCCCTAAACATATATGTTATCTCAACTGTTGGAAATTGAGATAAAGACAATACTTATCTATATTTTATATTCATAGGACAAACCCATCTGTAAAATTCTGTTTATAATGGTATTAATTTCTGTATTTATTCAGTACATATCCATGTCCTGCACTTATGAAACCATTGTATATATGCTGCACCTGCTGCTATTGCACTTCTGGTTAGACCCAAACTGCATTTCGTTGCCTTGTACCTGTACCTGTGTAATGACAATAAAGTTGAATCTAATCTAATCTAATCTAATATTTGTTAATAGATTATGAAGTAAACTTTTATTTCAGAATTGTTTTTAAAACCCCAAATAAGTCACGGGTCAATTTGACCCGAGCGATACGAGGGGGTCCCGAAAGTGAAGACAACACAAAGGGTTAAACCAATCCCAAATGTCTTGGGCGGCGCTAAGTTCGGGATGCAGCGCCGGTGGCTCTGCAGAATAGTTATAGAATGTTAACTCTTGACTCAATACAGTAACGACAGCTATTTAAATTAGCTGGATACATGGTCGAATGTAATTTGCTCTTACCATTGTATCACCGTGTGTATTTCGCCCACAGCAATCTTCGAAAACGGTCCTAAAACGTTGAGATACTCTCTAACATATTTTCCGTAAATTGTACAAATTTACAAAACTTGGCCTTTTTGCGTGGCTTGTTAGCCTAAAGTTTGTTGTTTCCTGAAGTGAAGGGATTCTGACACAGTAACACATAGAGAACCAAAGACATACAGCCTAGTTTTTAGCAACAGTAAGTGAGCTAATTAACTAGCGGGAAAAGCTATAGTGACGTAAGAATGGAAAACATTCTTCATTGTGACCTAGCTTTGAAAAACTCAATCCCAACTCATCTACTGTTGGATCATACTGTAAGTTTATCACTATGACCAACACCTTTTTACATATAAGTAGTCATTTTGTCCATTGTTGTAATTCAACAAAATATCACTGCAGCTTTAACATTTTAAGTGTAGTTCATTATAAGCTATTTCAGTTGACCGGTTTATCTAAGTGGCTCGGATTCCTCCAAAATTGAACTTTTTAACTTGTTTAACTTGATTATTCTGGTCCAGAATGCAAAGCAAAGCTCAATGTGATGAAAGTGTGTGAACCTCTTCTTTCTATTTATGTGCTCAGGAAGATCACAGAGGACAGCAGCAAAGTGTTCCATGTCATCCCTGGGGTGTTTTATTGATTCAGACACAAAGAAAAGTCAAAGAGTATTAGATGCATGACTGAATACTGATGTTCTCCATCGTTCCTGGACAGAGAGAGACCGTGGCATCTATCAGTGTCGGTGTGCTCCCCCGTCTGCGTGGCTCTCCTGTCCCTCCTCCTCGCCCCGGCACTTGGACGTAAGTCACCCACAATGCAACGCACAATCATGGCCACATCACAAAATCAGTGTACCGTAAATTGCTCGAATGCCACCATTTTTCCGTGAAACTGTTTGTCCTGTAAACACAAAGAGGAGCCAGGTTCATGTTGACGCCTGCATGTGGACTGTTGCTAGGTCACTCTCTTTATCAGAACACACAAAGCAAAGGCCAGAAATAGCACACGCACTGTGCCTGTGTCTTTGTTGTAGGATTAAATCTGATTAAATGCCCCCTCTGATAATCACAACGAGACAATTCTCTGCTGTTGTTTCGGGGACGTAGTAAATCTAACGTTAACGCGCAGTAAGTGCCAGACACAGTAGGTGTACTGCTTTTTGAAAACCTCGCCTCATTACTACAGCACACACATGCAACTGCATGTGACATCTTAATTGTGGTTCATCTCCCGCTCATTGCACTAATGACTGGCTCTCTGAGCGTAATGCGGCGGCAAGCAGTTACTTTTAACTACTTGAGGCCCACATGCACAGTCAGATAAGTGCTTAGTGGTCGTAAATATGGCATTATAAATACCGTCTCACCACGTTATCTCATTTCTCAGCAGTTATGTGGGATCTGGGAATGGCTTCCAGATGTGTTGTGTTCCTCGCTGCTCACTGTAAATGAGCTGACTCAGGTTATTGACTGGGGAGGCCCCCTGGCTGTTACCGGGCTTGTTTCATGCCGTTTTTCGGAGAGCTTTTTCTACTTAATGGCAGCAGTGATAGCCCCCTCTTCTGACACAGTCAAGGAATTGATTTGTGTGTACAGTATAACATTGGAAGGCCTTTTTTTTTACATGTCTAAGTTGGGATCTGCCAAATGTGTACAGTAGCAAGTATTAAAGTTTCTTTTACATTAAGCTTTTCTAAATAAAAGTTTCTAAATGTGTAGTAACATCAGTTTGTCAGTGGCAATGCAAACACTAGGCCAGTCTTATTTTGTAGTGTAACAAAACAGTATAGATTCAGACAATTGATGAAAAGCCACGATGAGAGATGAACTCAAATGTTGATGTGATGAACTGCCGGCTGCCGTTTGCACCAGACGAGCCTTCCATCTTGATAAATCCTACACATAAATGAACCGGAAAGAGGCGCATCTCTTTTATTGTCCTTCTAAAATGTTTCCCATGATGTATGGCTTTGGCCACAGTCATGCAACACTAGCTGCCATTTCCGTCTCTGAGGACCTATTTGGATCACAACGGGGGTGTATGAGCCGTCTGCATTATAAATCTCAAACATTATGTTGATTTGTGTTCATGCTTTGAAATGTGTGAATATGTGAAATCCTGTAAGTGGAGCTGTAAGTAACTCCCATTACATACATTGTGATGTTAATCCTGTCTGACATTAAAGAACATGCTTTTCTCTTGTATTTAACTGGCCGGTAATAAAGCGCAACAATGTGGTTCCGGAAGTGAAATTCCCAATTATTTTCTCCATAAGGATGTTGATTATTATCCATAATGTCTAAACCATGCAAGGTAGACACACCACGAGCTACGAGATTGGGAAACGATGATGTATACCCCTGCAGACGCTAGAAGTCTGTTTAAAATCAAGATTGTTTTTAGAAAAAACAAGTTTTATACGCAATGTCACAGAGAAGTAATACACTACCCACAATTCTAAGCATAAAAGCGACGTCTCTATATTGGTGAAGCTCGCTGTTACCATGGAAATCCCCCTTGTGCGGCTAGTGAGCTGCTACCACTGAACTCTTATTATCGTTTATGCACACGGTCTTGTACATTTGCTTTTTTTTTACATTTCAAATTGTTTTATGGTCACAATTCATCTCGTAGCTGATTGGCTTGGGTTCAGGCTTAATACTATTTTTATAAGCCTTTTCTTGAACATCAATGGAGATATTAAATGGGGATTATCACTTCCTGAATGCTATCCATTCGAAAAGTGGGCTGTCACTGTTGAGTTCTATATATGGCATATGTTAAAGGAGCTGTGTGTGGGATTTAGGTGCTCTTTTGGCAGGAATGGAATTTAATAGTTATCATTATGTTTTCTGAAACTAAGAATCGCATATTCCTTATCTTAGAATGAGCCGTTAATATCTGCATAGGGGGTCCTCTTCCACGGAGTTTGCCAAGTTGCACCGCCATGTTTCTACAGTGGCCTGGAATGGACAAACCAAACACTGGCTGTAGAGAGGGCCTTTCGCTGTTTTATCTTACCAGATAGGCCACCGTAGGCTCTAGTACACGCTTGGAAAGATAAGGTCAAGCGGAGGGCTCGCATTGCCAGCGCCGCGAAGCAGGGTCTGGCTAGTCTACAAAGCATCCGGGATGGGAGAAAAACTCTGGTTTATTGGCATTTCTATAAACCAATCACAATTGTCTTGGGCGGCGCTAAGCGGAGCAACAGCGCCTTGACAAAACAGCCTGGGGAAGGAACTTGTTTTGGTTTAATGTGTACATTCAAAAGTTGTTTTAGTCAACAGAAAACTCAGATTGGATAGATAGTCTAGCTAGCTGTCTGGATTTACCCTGCAGAGATTTGAGAAAGGGGTTAACGATAGTCCTCAGAAATCCGCCAAAGTTTAAAATGCCAATGGAGTAATCCCAGAAGTGGAACGTTGTGGATCTAGAGCAGTGGTTCTTAACCTGGGTTCGATCGAACCCCAGGGGTTCGGTGAGTCGGTCTTAGGGGTTAGACACACACCCGACTCATATGATTCGTGATGACACGCCCCGCTTGGCCATCATCAGAAGGGTTCGGTGAACGCGCATATGAAACTGGTGGGGGTCAGTACCTCCAACAAGGTTAAGAACCACTGATCTAGAGTAAGCGGAGGTGTATTCAATTGGCTACAATCTGTACCCTCACCACTAGATGCCTACTAAATCCTATACACTTCTCCTTTAAATTCAGCAAAGCCCAGGATGATAAGGATCACAAGATAATTACTTTTTGTTTTGTCTCATCAGAACTAGACTTCAACCGATTGGATGGCGATACAGTCTGCCCACCAATAAGAAGTGGCCAAGATGACCTTCCAGGTAAATGATCTATAGTCGAGTTGAAAATTAAAAGCAGCAGTTGAAGTTGTCGTAAAACCACAAGTCTTAAGCCTTTGAAATCCCCGAAGGAGAAAATAGACTATCCAAGGGAAGGGGGTGAGTTTAATTAGTTGAACAGGGTGGGCCGCCTAATGCCTCACAACACCTCTAGATTTCAAATGAGGCAAATAAAAATGTTCCACTTGAGCTTTACGGAATTTGAGTTGGAACAATCTGAACTCAGCAAGATTGTAATTGCTCACCACTAGCTCTAAACACATGCGGCCATTGCGCTCATGCTGCTCTGTGGTTAGGAAAAGTAATTCATTGCTATTTAGAAAAGTTAATTTTACATGTCATTCATTATTATTTAGTTTCCTCAGAAGCCTTATTATATATACTAACACTCTTAAAGTCATGATTGCCAATTAATATATATATATATATATATACATATATATATATATATATATATATATATATACTGTATATATATTGTATTTGATATCGATAGTGTGATATGAGACTAGATATTATCTTAGATTTTGGATATCGTAATATGACTTGTCTTTTCCTGGTTTCAAAGGCTAGCCAAAACAGTAGCCTGATGTAATATTCTGAATTCATCAGACTGTTCTAACTGTTATTATTAGAACTGTTACTATTATTTGCCTTCACCCACTTAATCATTATATCCATATTCCTGAGGATTATTAATATATTAAATCAAACTGTGTAAATATTTTGTCAAAGCACCAATTGTTGACCCTGCACTATGGTTGCACTATTGCTATGGAGGTATTTGTCAAAAATACCATGATATCTGATTTTCTTCATATCCCTATTGCTAATAGTAGTGTATCCAGTGCTAATCACAGGCTAATGCTAATGTTGTTCTATCATCTGCTGTAATTTAAAGTGCTACCACTGCCAATTTTTGTTTTTTTTACTTACTGTAATAAGAACAACAGGCATGAAAATTACACACTTTCTCAGCCTCTGGCACCATCACATGCGGCGTACATTATCCTCCGTAGGTTTTGATCTGATCACCCAGTTCCAGCTGGATATGCTCTCTCTGAACGGTGTGAGGAAGGTGGACGGCTCCACCGCCCTGCAGGTGGCCTACCGCCTTGACAGGGAGGCCAACTTCCAAATTCCAACCATGTAAGTACAGTAAAGAGGGGTTTAAAAAGAAAACAGATAAAAAGAAACACAGAAATCCTGATGCAGGTGTTGCGTTATTACAGGTCTGCCACAGATGTTACTGCGTGGCGAGCAGCATATAATTGGTAGAGAAAAACATGTCTGAACCTATTTGGCATCTCTTAGACACAAAGGCAGAGGAGAGGAATTTTTCTGTATGTATGTGTTGGAAGGTGTGGAGGATTGTCAAAGCATCGTTTGGACCCTGCTTGACGCCCTTTGGATCTACAGGACATGTACATTAAAGAGACATATTTCACCATGCCTTTTGGCAATCATTTGTCTTCTCTTGTACGTCCTTTAGACTGAACAAAGACAGCCCTGGCTTTATGTTGGGGTTTCCCCTAGATTTTAATTAAAGGTTAGTTGTAGCAACATGGCCAGATTATCCTGGTTGGGGCCCTGGGGCAAATATAAGCTGTGAGCCCCTATTGAGACTACCCACCCCCTTTTTGAAAAAAGGTATTTTACTTTTAAACAAATCAATTTATGAAACAAACTACTAGTCTAAAAAGAAAATCATCATTAATCATTAATTAATGTGTTACTCTATATAAATTGGTATTTCACTTTTATAAAGTTGGGTGACCTACGAGAGTCAGATTTTTACGATTGTCGTAATCATAGGCAGAGATTTGCTACCCTGAGCGTCAACCAGCTTTAAAAATATGGACGCCTACATTTCCCACAATGCAACAATCACATATTTTTAACAATTCATCTATAAGTTAAGGTTAAATTGATAATAAAAACAATTGCAAGTTGCATCCATAGTGTGTTAAACTACTCCACCCCCTCCCCCCCTAAGACGCCAGCAGTCGCTTTAAAAATATTAAAGGTGTAGTCCAGCTATTTATTTAATTGCACTTCCATAAATTTGTGGGACTTACAAAAGACATATTTAGTCAAAATCGTGTGGTTGGATAATGGATAAATTATTTGACACATATTTCCCATAATGCACCTTAAGAGCATCTCTCATTAGACCCCCATTTGCAGATAAATGCCCATATTTTTCAAATTCCACACCGCTGTAACACAGACTGCCAGTTAAACATTCATAGCAATTGCATGGTCAAGGAAAAATTGTTCAACTTTGGAAAGCTCCCCCAAGAGACAAAACTGAGTAATTCTCATCAAAGCTAGTAAACTAAATGTCATGTCAATGCCAATAAAATTAACATGAACCAAATGATGAATAGAGGATCTGGGGGTGTAGCGTCTTTTGAGGTCCGTGGTCCTGGGGAAGCCTCCCACTTTGCTCAGTCTATAATGGAGCCGTTGGCACCAACTGCCCTATATCTACAGTAACTATGAATCAAGGACCCTCTGTGTGTGTCCGTTGTCTTTCAAATATCTTGAGAACCCTTCATCCGATCTACTTCACACTAGGCATCCTGGGTACCCAATGAACTTGGCGTTTGAAATTTGGAGCAGTTTGGAAAGCGTTGGGTATTGGATGTCAATAAAATGTGAACAAAACTAAACAACCGCACAATGAGGGTTAAGGAAAAGGGACAACAGATAAAAAATTAGCCTGCTGAGCTAACTTTGGCTGATTTACAGTTACTTACTGCAGATGAATGATTAATCATAAATTAATTGATGATTAAAGCACTGTCCCTGTTAAATAATCGAATAAATGAGAAGAACAAACCTGCTGGCACAAAGCCGTGTCACTCCCCGATGTGAGTCGAGTGCAGATTTGAGTCACGTATGCTCAGATTTTTACGGTTTACGGCATAACATGTCATACTGAAATTTGTGAAATCCATGAAATAATGAACTTTTCTCATTACAAACAATAACAGAAAATGGGAATAATTTCAAAAAAGTTTTAGCTATCTATGATTGATTTATTGCTAACATTAGTGCAAAGCGCCATTCAAGTGACATCCTTTGTTGTGTTTGATTGCTAGCTTGCAGCTATGCTAGCAGTCATTTCAAAAACATTTTAGCTATCTACGATTGATTGATTGCTAACATTAGCGCAAAATGCCATTAAACTGACAGCCTTTGTTGTGTTTGATGCTAACTTGTAGCCAGCAGTGAACGAACTTTGTCAAATAGGTCAATTTTTACTCTATTGACATTACAGCATTAGCATCTTGTATGCTACTTCTTGCAAAGTGACACATGCGCGACTCAAATCTGCACTCGACTCACACCGGGGAGTGACAGGCTAGCTTCCCTTCTTCCGTTTATACCCATCCCAATAAAAGCCCGGCTTAAATTCACACAGTAAATGTGAATCTCCAAAATAAGCAGCAACATTTCTTTGTCAGGCATATGTAGTAGTACAGTTATTTCTTCTAAAGAGGTAGTACACTGCGAGTCAGTAGTATACAGTTTGCTTTAAGGGCCTTCTGTAAGTCATTTTTGGGTACAATGGTTCAGGAGAAAGCTACGAGCAGCAATACCACAGGCCACGCAATTGTCTCTTTCCAAACAAGCATGTTTTGAACGGGCACTGCACTGGTCTAAATAGACACGTGTGCAGGTTAATGGATTCACCATTTTACATAACCAAAGGCATCGTCTGGTGTTTCCCTGTGTGCCTGCTCCAGTTTTTTGTTTTTTTGGGCTAATCTTTTCCTGCAGGCCAGGTTTTCTCTAAAAGCTGTTATGTAACTTGCTGGCACCCTGCACCTACCCCACCCGGGCCTGTCACACTGAATGTAAATACATGTTTATTTCCTCCACAAGTCCCGTGGCACAGACTTGTGCTTTGAAGTCCGTCCCCGCCAGCGTGCTTTCTGCTGCACTCCCTCCCTTTTTTACTGCAGGACAAAAGCAGCACACACTTCAGACTTCCCCACCTCAGGCAAGGCCAGCGAGTGGTCTTCATTTGTTTTATTGGCTCACAGGAAATTCTTCTTTTTTTTCTTTTTTTTTTTTTATTGGCTTGATCGTTTACAAGATGGTAAAAGTCCGGCTGCAGCGCCCATCAATGAATGCACCACCTACTGAGAATTGGCTTGTTAAAGACGCAGAAAGCACCAGACTGTGGATGCTAACCAGGACTGCGTGTTGTAAATGAAGCAGTGATTTATGCACTGCGACAGCCTCTTTAACAATATCTCATTTTTGATATAAAAGCATGCCTTGTTTCTTTGAAGCATGTAACGATGACATTTTTTGATGTTGATATTTTTATCCACATCTTGTGCTTGATTCTATGCTAGTTTTCTGTTTGTTTTGTGATCATAAATTCACTTTGACGTAAAGGATATTTTGAGAATGCCCTGTCTTTGAGCTTTTCCTTTGAGTGTCATTATAATAAAAATAAGAATCGTTGTACCCTGACACCTCACCCTTGCTCTCAATTCCCCTCTCAGGCTAAACTTCCCTCGCGGCTTCCCCGACGAGTACTCCTTCATGGTGACTTTCCGCATGATTAAGAACACAGTGAACAAGGTGTGGAACGTCTGGCAAGTAGTGGACGAAGACGGCTACAAACAAGCCGGACTGAGACTGAATGGCGACCAGCTGTCTCTGGAGTACTTCCTGATGGGCGCCGACGGCAACCTGCAGACTGTCACCTTCCCCGGCCTTTCTGTGCTCTTCAACACCAAGTGGCACAAAGTGATGATTGGCGTAGAGCGCGACCAGGTCACTCTGTACGTGGACTGCCAGCCTGTGGATCAAAGACCCATCAAAGGCAAAGGCCCCATCAACACAGAGGGAGAAACTCTCATTGGCAGGCTGGATGCTGACCCCGATGCCTCTGTAGTGGTAAGCGTGAATGGAGAAGTGCCTTCTGCATTTAATCATGCTCCCTGTCTCTACGGTACCTAAGATACGATACGATCACTACGATAAGGTAGACTCTACTGGTCCCACACGTGGGCTGTTCCCTTGTTTTTTACAGGCTCTACCAGTGAAACAGTGCTCTCTGTGAACAAACACGTTAAGGTTTTATGTGTGCTGAGCTCTGCTATAAGTCTAAAGTGTTGCTGTCACAGCAAAGCTGCTCAGCTGGGTTCCAGTGGGGGAAAAAAAGGAAAAAAACCTAATCCCTGCAGAAAATAGCATTGGTGGAATCTCAGTGTCGCGTGGCCACACCACTGTGAAGTAAGGTCTGTCGACCCCACAGATACACTCTAGGATAGGAGAAAAGGTTGTTTGCGTTTCTTTAAACCAATCAAAATTGTGCTGGTTTGCGCTCAGCTACGGACACAACGGTCCCTCTGCAAAATGTTTTTTGGAAGGAATATTAAATAAAGTCAACTGTTCACACAATACAGTAATGTGAGCTATTTAAATTTGCTTGATACATGGTTAAATGAAATTTGCTATTACCAGTGTATCGCTGCGTGTACTCTTCACCAATTGGTCCCAAACTGTCCCAGTTAGAGAGGAAATGGATTTTCCCATGTAAGTCTGCAAATTTAAAATTTAATTTATACTGTTTATTGATCCCCAGTGGGAAAATTACAATTTACTAGTAATCACTACACACAGGCCTGAAATACACACACACATGCTCAGGACCTATTCATGCACTAATGGAGAGATGTCAGAGTGAGTGGGCTGCCAGTGCTGGATCAGCGCCCTGGGCGGTTGGGGGGGGCACGGGGGTAAGCGGCATCTCTCCAGCTTACCGATCCACACTCCGTACTTTTGTCCGTACGGGGACTGGAACCAGTGTTCAAGTCAGTGTTACCTCTGAAAAGGAATGCATAGCATTGTGTTTGCAGTAACATCAGCATCTCTTCGCAGTTTGAGCTCCAGTGGATGCTGATCCACTGTGACCCGAAGAGGGCCCAGCGAGAGAGCTGCAACGAGCTGCCTGCCACCGAGGTACAGTAACAAGGACTCGGATCTGCTCAGCATCTGCTGTGGTTTGTGGTTTTATTCAGGTTGATATTCAGGGCATCCAGCATGCTGAGAGAAAAACAATGGCAGAAATCCTGAGAAGGAGTTGCAGAAGTGTAATGTAAACTGCCAAGTAGTTTCCTTTAGTACACCCAGAGGTTGCAGTTCATGGGAAACAATTTGCAAGTTGGACAACAACAGAAAACAACAGATTTCTTGGAGGCTGTTAGGCAGCAGGCAGAAATGATCTCATTGGCTGTGTTAAACCTCAATGCATGGAGCCAGACATTTAACGTTAGTTAGCCACAGAAGCTGGCAAATAACAATGAGGAAGTTTGAACAATTTAATAGTGTGAGATCAGAAACCCAACCTGCATAGTGTGCATAGTGCAAGATGTCTGTGGTTACCATTTCTTCTAAAGTCAGCACAGAATACAGCATGTGCCTGCAACAGGAAAACAACTTGAAGCCCAACAACTATATGGTTTTGCATAGTTGCATCTAAACTGAAACGTTATGTACTGACTTTGACCACACACAAATTGGGATAAGATGAATTAAAGGTCCCTTGGCATGAGAATTTCACCTAATGAGGTTTTTTGACATTAATATGAGTTCCCCCCGCCTGCCTATGGTCCCCCCCCGAGCTCATTGTGGGACTGCCTCTAGTGGCTGTAATTCTGCACCAAGGCAGAATTTTGGGAAAGAGACTTCAGATACAGTATTAGGGGACCACTAAGGTCTATATAAAAGAGACTTCAGATACAGTATTAGGGGACCACTAAGGTCTATATAAAAGAGACTTCAGATACAGTATTAGGGGACCACTAAGGTCTATATAAAAGAGACTTCAGATACAGTATTAGGGGACCACTAAGGTCTATATAAAAGAGACTTCAGATACAGTATTAGGGGACCATTAAGGTCTATATAAAAGAGACTTCAGATACAGTATTAGGAGACCACTAAGGTCTATATAAAAGAGTCCTTAGATACAGTGTTAGGGGACCATTAAGGTCTATGTAAAAGAGACTTCAGATACAGTATTAGGGGACCACTAAGGTCTATATAAAAGCATCCAAAGAGCACCATGTCATGGGACCTTTAAATGTCTCGGTAATGGGTATATGAAATGCAGTGTAATTCAATTTTTTTTTAATAAGTTAAGTATGTTTCCCTGCCTGAAATAACTTTCCTATTACTGCCTGGAGCTGCTACTACTTGATTATCAACTGACAGGAATGCAATTCCAGACCTTCCTCCTGCTGTTTAAGACATTTAAATGTGTTTTATTACACCTTTGTTGCTGAGGATTGCACAGCTATCTGGCAACACTAAACAGTGTTCTCTGAGGAAAAAACTATCCGTGGAAATAGCATTTTTTCAATCATTTATACCTTCTTTACTTTATTTGATATGACGGCGCGTCAGCAGGCTTACTAACTATAGTATAAATGACTATTACTATCTCAAATTTAGAATGACAGTTAGCTTAACAAGCTAGAAAGAGGGTTTACCTTAACATGAGTTTTTTTTATCTAGTGATATGGGTAACAGGCTTCATAAGTTATAGTATTTTTTTGCATTTTTCACAGGGTTTCAGAAATATTATTCTCAAGAGAAAGGCTAATTTTAGCCTCATTTGCGTGAGTTTGACCACTGGACGATATATGCAACAGCTAATACACCAACTGTAGACGTTAGCTGTTAGCTAGCTAGAAATGTATGCTGCCTCTAGCTGAACTCCGAACTTCTGGATTTTTTTATTGTTTCCCTCCAATCCCTCCCCTTTTTTCCTATTCATACATGTATGAGGTCAATTTATAAAGCCCCCAGAAGCTCAAATGTATTTGCTTGGTTGACACATTTTTAAGTCGCCAAGACTTTGCACATCCGTTGGCGTCATGTACACAATCGCGCTGCCGCCATGTTCTGTCTGTTAAGTGATCTCCTGGTTATGCTGAAGTCATGTACATTTTTTTGTATTGTAACTACCAGATTTGACATTTTTAAAGTCAACAACCAAGTTGTAACTTTAACCGGAAAAGTCTGATTTTGATGAAAGTTATCTTGGCTTGGCCATGGAAGTGCACATAAAGTTAAACAAATACGGATATTCAATGAAATTCATAATCTCTCATTGAAAGTAATAGGATCTAGATTTACTTGATGAAGTGCTACATTCCCAACGCTCAATACGTTTTAACCCTCACACAACCAATCCTGCCAATCTTACAACCGTCTTGTCTGATTAGGACTACAAATGCAGCATGTGGTAACCAGTAGGAAAGTTCGGACAATGCAGAAAACACATTATGCAAGGCTGCGTATGGTTTTTGGCATTCATGACTAAATATTATGGGGAGTGTTGGTACTGTGGGCTGTGTATTCAAACGACAGCATGATATACTCACTACTATGATCATGAACAGGCTTCTGCTGACACTTTTGGTGAGGGTGGTGTGACTACTTTCACTAACTCTCCCTTTATCTGATTTCTCTTGCTTCTTCAGATGTATGCCAATGCTGAGGTATTTATTTCTCTACTCTACTTCTTTTTGCTTTGTGATTTTAAGCCAAGGATCTACTTCAATGCTTCGGTTGCCTACTTGCCTCAATGCTTTGTTCTGAAACTCATTCATGGTGATGGTTTGGCCTGTTTTGCTTTTTTAGGGTACAGAGTGTAGAATTATACCTGAAATATCCCAAATTTGAAAAATATGCCTGTAGGCTGTAAAAAGATTTTTACATTTACATATTCAATACAATACAACCTATATATATTTAACCAATTTACTGTTTTATTTTTTGATAAGCATAAAACAGCAGATAACTTCTGGTGTAATCTAAAATAATTTATCATTCTAGATCAAGGATTTGATAAATCCAAGTCAGATGTTGTCATTTTATAATTTGTTTTAAATCAAGGTTCAATTCATAGTCTTTTCACGGTCATTTGCTGACTTGCTGTCTCCACTCTCAGCCTGATAAATCAATCCAAGGCCCCCCAGGAGCCCCTGGCCCAGAGGGCCCCCGAGGGCCCGCAGGAGAAAACGGCAGAGATGGAAGAGATGTAAGTATTTCCTCATTGTTAACCATCTTTCTCTTTAAAAATCCCTAAAGTCCTTTATTGTCTAAGGGATTTTTTTTAACAATACAGAGCAAGGATTATTGTCTTTATGTCTCTGCTTTCTTTAACTGTGTTGTTTTATTCATCTCTCCAGGGTCTTCCTGGTTCCACTGGCAGTCCAGGCAATCCTGTAAGTATGAAATACTAAATGATTTACTGCCAAAATACTCTGCAGGCTGTGGATCCATTCTCCCTCTTTTTGTGTGATGCAGAACCTCAGGGAAATGATTCACTTCACCTCGGCAGAATTGGCAGAATGTCCAAAGGGATTTGTCCATGACAATATGGCTTTGACTTGGCATTACATTATAGTTTTGAATTGTGGAGATTGAATTTTTATGTAGGTCAACCCAAAAAACCTTTATTCTGAAATTACAAAGAATTGATTAAAACTGTCACTATTTTGGCTACAATATAAATTGCGATAATGTCAAGTCAGTAGTGGAACGTCATCAGCAACATGAGCCTTCATGTCTTAAACCAACAGTAAATTCCATTTCTATAAAGTTATACCTACGACTTTTTTCAGTTATCAGTTACAAATACACAACCTTATTCCTCTGTGTAGCTTCACTAAAACTAACCAGGAAAGAGACCAAACGCTCTGGTTTGTTTACATGTCTTTAAACCAATCAGCTTCTTCTGCTGATTTAGCATGTCTTCTGTTCCTTTCTCACATTTTTATCAAGGCTTTCCACGTGTCTTCTTTTTACTCTGTAACTGTTGTGACTTGAAATGTAGCAAAGACAGATTATTGTGATTCCCTGTCTCCCAGGATTACGCATATGCATGACACAAAGTCACAGAAACGCTCAGAGAAAGTTGTGGGCTGCTTTTTTAGATGATGCATGCTAACGAGCCAGCTTACTTCTACTGGATAGTCACCTTTCACCAACATAGCCCAGACAAGGTCCTTGGGCAAGACACTGAACCCTGAGTGGCTGCGCCATCGGAGTGTGAATGTGTGTGAATGTTTATCTGATGAGCAGGTGGCACCTTGTACGGCAGCCTCGGCCACAGTGTATGAATGTGTGTGAATGGTTCCTGTACTATGTAAAAGCGCTTTGTGTAGTTGTTAAGAATGGAAAAGCGCTATATAAAATACAGCCCATTTACATCCTAACCTGACGTGCCACATGGTTAATTAAACAGAACCACCTGATAAGCCGTCATTGGAAGCAGTTTGGAAAAGGGCGGGCACTTTTGAAATAAATGCCCCGGCAGGTGATTTGATGAACCACCTGTCTATCGTTTCTGCCATTGTTTTGAACGAACAGGCGTGACTGTCACGCTCAGCAAAAACACGCTTGAGCTGCCACTTAGGCAAATTTTGCGTTATAAGATGCCTACTCTGTCTCTGATTGGCTTACGCTGGTATTCTTACCCTAACCTTAACCAATCTCACTCCTCGTTCCTAAACCTACCCAATCCAACCAGCAAAGGCAACAAGTACAGTATTAGCCAATCAAAGGCAGAGTAGGGCAGGAAATGCCCTCGCCATCCTAGGAAAATGCACATTACGAGCCAGTCATTCCTCACCTGACCACGATTGGTTCGGTAAGCTGTTCAGACACAAATGCATTACTTGAAGACTGAATAGATGGATTCTTTTGTGATGTGTTATCATGTGAGAACTTAGCTTCTGTGCAAGGTAACAGACATCCCACTCCCCATCTATGTCCCCATCAAAAAAGAAAATAAATTGTCAGTCTGGTAAAGGAACCAGATTTCTTCAGATCCCCTGTAACAATATAATATCTTTGAAATGAAACTACATGGAATCTAGCCATTCTTTTTTAGCTCCAGGACGGACAATGTACTGTACTGTATCATGCATTTAACACCTTTTTAGTTTTCTTTAAAGTGATTCTTCTTACAGACAACACATATAACGCCACACAATGTCTTTGCACTGACACATTACAGACCTGAAACGCTTTACAATTGTCACTGATTAGACATGAGGGTTAAGTGGAGGCAACATGTTTACTGGGGCCTCTGTTGTTTATTCTTGCTCAGTTTCCGTCTAACCCTCTTGTTATCTGCACATCCTCACATGTTTTATTTTAGGAACGAGCCCACCTTTCATTGATTAAATGTTGACTGTCACTGCCTCTGTGTATCTTAGCAACGGTGCAGAGAGATGCAAGAAGAAGATAAAGCGGTTTTATTGCTGTTGTGTCTGTTTCCTAGGGCAGCAAAGGGGAGAAGGGGGAAATCGGTCTTCCTGGACAGAGAGGCCTGCCTGGCCTTCCAGGAGCTGGTGTAGGAAACATTACTATATCCACTGACACACACACACACACACACACACAC